>NC_056725.1:157655476-157787976 GCF_019279795.1 Protopterus annectens | reverse complement strand
TGTTGGCGCTACTGCCTTGTTAGCTTTGAACATTAAGCTTTAGACAGAACTTAATTTTCCATGAAAATAAAAATAAGATGGAATTTCTTTCCTACCCATGATTTTTGTTCAGGCCATCACTGGATCAAAATGTTATAAAAAAGCTTTAAGACACACTTCAGAACATCTACAACCCCAAGACATCTGGAGGCCTAGCGATCTCCTGGCACTCATCTTAATTCCATTTATACTTGTTACAGTGGGGTCTTGGCCAGTTTGGGTGTGTTAAAAGGACTGAGGGAAAATATCCGAAAAGTAAGACAAACTACGAAAAAAAAAAAAATAATAATCTGTCTTAGTGCTGTAGGGTCAGGTTGGAGAAAAATGGGAGGGGCAAAGGAGAGGTGCATGGGGAAGAGTGTTCAGTGGGGGTTACTCCTTTGTTCGGGGTTCCATGTCTCCTAAGGGTGACCTTGTTAATTGCAATCAGATATCTGAGGTATATAGAGTCAATAATGTGGTTATAATCAGTGGGTACTGAGGCACGTCATATATGTTGCTTGAAAACAGGTAATGGTCATTGACCTTTTGTAATACAGCAGTACTCAATTCCAGTTAGCACCATCCATCCATTCAGTTGCTTCCTGCCCCCTTGCTTTGAAGTCATCAGCTGCCTCTGCTGTCAGTCTTGTAACTCAGTGGCCAGTCATGGCTTATTTTTGTTCTGCAGGTAGGTAATAACCACTGAAAGTGAGTCTGATAGATTCTAGTTTGACATGATCCATTTCAACATCAGTTCATTATTGATAGAGTCAAATACTTTACAGAGTCCAAAAAAGGCTCCCTATTATCTCACCATGATTTAGTACCTTATAGGTGTACAAAGAAAGCTAAAAGTGCTACCTTAGCATCATGACCAGGTGTAAAACTTCATGATGGCTGCCATTTGGCCCAGTTATTATTGAGAAAACAAAGTAGCTGTTTTCAAGATTTTTTCATCTTGCTGTTTTAAAAATAGTAACTCTCCACTAAACCTTAACTTTTTAAACAGGTAAAACTTAAGTTACCTACTTTCACATCTAACTTCTCTAGTGCACACTGCAGTGTGCATTTTTTTTTTCATCTTACCTTTAAGCATCCCTGTGACTAGCACTTTCTCTAATACCTGCTGGAAAGCACTAGGAAGCCTTAAACTGATACAAGCACTCAACATTCCTTGTTAATAAGGAGAAATTAATAGTAGGCACTAAACAGCCTATAATTGCAAAGTACCTTGCTAAGGTAAGGGAAAACAGCTCCTGTACTTTACAAAAAAAAAAAAAAAAGCACCAAACCAGGCATGTCCATGGGTCAGCATCCAGTGATTTCTCCTGTCCACCTGGTGAATCTGGGCATACTGGGGCAATGCAGCAATTGCCTCATGTACACAGACAACCCTCTCCTCCTATCACCCAACACTACAACCTGTGAGAGATGCACTTACATAGCCAAAATGGAAGCAAAGCTCTCTGCACCCAAGATTGTGTTAGGCGGTCAAGAGGAGAAGGTTAACACCCACACTACACCTCAAGCAACACATAGCCCTTCTAAACCCACACCACCAACACCCACATATAGCAACACTAAATCCACATATGCAGAGGCCCTTAACTGTAACCTGACCAAGCACCAAGGACCTCTGAAGCTAAAACGCAAACAAACACCAGTCACAACCGAAGTGTCACATAGTTCACAACACCAGTGTGCCACCCAGCAAAAGCCCCTAAGGCAAGACAATGTACCTAACACTTTAGTCATAGGTGATTCTATAGTCCGGCACACTGATGTCCCTCTCACCAGGTTGAACAAGGAGAAAATTACAGTCAGCTGCCTGTCGGGTGCCAGGATCCACCACATAATGCATGCACTCAAGTCACTCCACAACAAGTACAGATATAACTCTGTCATTGTCCATGTTGGAGTGAATAACTTGGGATGTACCTTCCTGGACTACATGAAAAGAGACATGGAAGAGCTCTCGGATCATGTGGCCCAGGCAGGCATGACCCTAGCTCTGAGTAGCATCCTGCCTTCGCCCAGAATGATACCACAATATAAGGACAAAATGATTGACTTCAACAATTGGCTAAGCTTCTGGTGTCATTCAAAGGGGATACAGTATCTGTCTGCCTGGGACGACATGATTGACAGACCACAATGCTTTGCCAGAGATGGTCTGCACCTGTCGCCCCTGGGATTCAGGTTACTGGCTAAGGCTCTTGCCACCCCTATAGTGCCTTTTTTAGGCAAAGTTCAAAGGACAAAACCACCACCGTAACAGGTATAAGCATGCAAAATCTGAAGGTAATGCTACTCAATGCTAGAAGTCTAAACCTCAAAATGCACTCTCTCGAGGCACTCCTAAAAATGGAGAACATCGATATCTGTGCAGTAACTGAGACCTGGTTCAAGGCTCCAGAGAGTACCCCTGCAATACCAGACTACAACTCTTACCACACTTTTCGGCCACCAAACCAGGACCGAAACACTAAAGGTGGAGGAGTGTCAATATTCACCAAGGATATTCACACCACCAGGCTAGTTGCCCAACACAATGTATCTGAAATTCTCCAGGTGCAACTAACACTAGGTAAGACTGCAATCCAAATTGTAGCTTGCTACAGATCCCCCACCATACCCCAAGATTCTCACTACACCTTTCTAAACATACTGGAAAATATTAAGATAGAACCAAACACCCTAATACTGGGTGATTTTAACTACCCTGCCATTAACTGGGAAAACTACTCATGTACCAACACCTTTGCCCAACGGTTCTTGGAATTCATAAATTCCAACGCCCTGGATCAACTAATCCATACTCCCACCAGGGGCTCCAATATCCTAGACCTGGTCATTACCAACATGGGAAATCGATGCTCCACACCTATGGTCACCCCCTCGTTAGTCAGGTCTGACCATAAGCTAATCACCCTTAACATCCACATCCCACCCCCAGTAAGGAAACCTCCATAAAAAACTTCTCCAAAGCCAACTTCATGCTACTCAAGTCAGAAGTGACAAACTTCATGACACCCATGCAGACGGGAACTGAAAGTTCAACTGCTGAATCCTACACTAAGGCACTGTACGAGCATATCCACTCATGCATGAATCGTGCCATCCCAAATAGAACCAAGATGCTCTCATCCGAAAAAAGGAAGCCAATCTGGTGGTCCCCTGCCATAAACAAACTTTACAAAAAAAGGAAGAAACTGTTGCAGAAAAGAGGAAAATCCCAGGATGCAAAAAACTCCCTTACTAGCCTCAGTAAGAAATTGAGATCCCTCATAAAATCCTCCAAAGCTAGTTATGAAAATAAAATTGCCAAAGATTCCAAAGACAACCACAAGGCATTCTATAACTATGTCAAGAATCTAAATGGCAATGCTCAGATCTGCTTTGAGCTAAATCAGAATGGCATTAAATATACTGATCCCAAGGATATTGCCAATATCCTGGCAGATCGATTCAGTGCCAACTTCACCCCCCTCTCACCCCCTAAATGGCCCATCTCAATACCGGAAGATTGCCAAATTCCAGTAATAACAGCCACACAGGTAAAAAACGCACTCTCCAAAGCTAAGAATACAGCATCCATGCGACCAGATGACATCCCAGGCTGTGTACTACATGAACTACAATATGAACTGGCACCTCACCTAAGTGTCATATTTAATCATAGCCTCACCTCAGGTTTCCTGCCGACTGAGTGGCGCAGAGCTACAGTTATCCCTCTCCACAAGGGGGGAGCCACCTTGGATCCCGGAAACTACCATCTCATCAGTCTGACAAGCCTTATCTGCAAGGCCATGGAGCGGATTATCATGGAACTTATAAACAAAGACATTGGCAACCTTCAAACACTGGACCCCACCCAGTTTGGGTTCGTGAAGGGCCGATCTTGTCTCCTGAACCTGATGACTTCTTCAAATCAGTCTCCAGAGCCATGGATAAGGGTAAGGTGGTCCACACACCCTATCTAGACCTTACCAAGGCCTTTGACACCATCCCACACTCTGGAATCATAGATAAACTTACTAAGCTGGGCATTAATCCCTACATCACCCAATGGGTTGCTAACTGGCTTACTGATAGAACCCACACTGTAAAAGTAGCCAACGCCAAATCCAGCTCCAGACAAGTGACAAGTGGAGTACCTCAGGGTTCAGTCCTGGGATTGCTCTTGTTTGGCATCTACTTCTCTGAAGTACAGGCCAACACTAAGGGACTCTGGCTAACAACGTTCGCAGATGACTGCAAACTGGGAGCCATTACTGAATCCCCAAATGATGTGGATACTCTACAAAAGGGCCTTACAGAAACAGATGCTCTGTGCCAGAGTCATGGGCTCAAGCTCAATGCCAAGAAATGTATAGTTATCCCCTTTGGGAAAAAACATGTATCCATGAATTACCATCTAGGTGGCAGTACACCAAACACTGAAAATGTGATAAGAGACTTAGGGACACAGGTGGATAGTGGTCTCACCTTCGATAACCACATCGCCACAACAGTCAGGAAATCTTTCTATGTGGCACACCTCATCTCTAAGGGCTTTTCATCTAGAAAAAAGGAGGTCATTGTCTAACTGTACTCATCCCTCATTAGACCCATTATAGAATACAATGCCCTGTTTGGTATGTACCTCTCAAGACATCTGCAACAACTGGAAAGGCCGCAGAAATACCTCACTAAAAGAATCACAGGCCTAAAGCAGATGCCCTGATCGCCTTAAAAAACTCCAGCTATACTCTGTCGCATATCGTCTACTCAGAGGCAATCTCTGCTTAACATACAAGGCCATGTCAAACCCAGAGCTGTTGGACATGCTACACTTAAAGAAATCCCAATCCCTCAGGGCCACACACTCCAGGGATCTAAACCTTATCATCACAATAAACAAAACATGCTGGAGGGATAGGTTCCTGACCCAGAGACTCCCCAGACTCTGGAATAGATTGCCCATACATGTCAACCAGAGTGCCTCTTTGGCCCTCTTCAAAAGGAACCTTGACGATCGGATGGGAGAAAGAAATTCACCCCGGAGATCACGTCAGTCGCCCTGTTAGACTGGGGTCCAGGGAAGTAAATAGTGTGGGAAGAAATAGCCAGGGAATTGTTATGGCTAGGCTTGTATAGGTCCTAGGGCTGATAGCCTAGTACCAATCTATGAACCTATGAACCTATGAAAGAAACCAGGCTATTAGGTCAACTAGGGATCTATCTTTGTAAGTGGAGATGGTTGGCATCTTCTTCGAGCATGACACACATAAGGCTGCCTGTCTCAGATTTAAAAATTATTATTAAACAGTCCTGCCATGCTGCTCTTGACAGACATCATCATCAATGCTCTACTGATGTAATGGGAGACTGTTGCCTCATGTTCCAGCATAGGTTCAATTATGTCCTATTAAGTTAATATGGAATGTGCTGAGCTGCAAACAAAAGTGAATATTTAGTGTCTGAAACTGCTCTAAGCACAAGCCACTTGCTAATACTGATTAGACTGATAAATTTCAATAAATCAAGCTTTTCTGTTATATAGGTTCATAGGTTGGTACTAGGCTATCGGCCCTAAGGCCTATGCAAGCCTAGCCACAACAATTCCCTGGATATTTCTTCCCACAATATTTACTTCTCTGGGCCACTGTTTAGCTGGGCAACTGACATGATCCCTGGGGTGAATTTCCTATCTCCCATCCAATCATCAAGCTTCCTTTTGAAGAGGGCCAATGAGGTGCTCTGCTTGACATGTATGGGCAGTCTATTCCAGAGTATGGGGAGGGTCTATGAGTCAGGAACTTATCCCTCCAGCATGTTTTGTTCATTGTGATGATAAGGTTTAGAACCCTGGAGTGTGTGGCTCTGAGGGATTGGGATTTCTTTAAGTGGAGCATGTCCAACAGCTCAGGGTTTGACATGGCCTTGTATGTTAAGCAGAGATCGCCTCTGAGTAGACGATATGCCACACAGTGAAGCTGGAGTTTTTTTAGACGGTCAGCATATGGCATCTGCTTTAGGCCTGTGATTCTTTTAGTGAGGTATTTTTGTGGCCTTTCCAGCTGTTGCAGATGTCTTGTGAGATACATACCAAACCAAACGGGGCATTATACTCTATAATATGTTAAGTATATGTAGCAATCAGATGTACTGTAGGCATGTCTGATAGGAACATAACACAGAGCGAACATTCTGAGTATATTAATATAGTTTACCTGTATTTTTTGATAGTTTCATTAGCTTTGTCTGCTGCAAGTACAACACATATTTTTGCTGTTTCCTCAGAATCCATTGTGCTAGCAATTAGACAGCCAGTACTGATAGAATTACTTGAGCAAACGTAAACCTTTATTATTTGCTGATAGTCCTTTTAATTTACTAAATGGCTCCTGAGCACTCTGCTTCACAACTTTTGGTCATCTTAACAGGGTAGGCCATAAAATAAATGGAGACACAACAGTAAAAATTTGTATTAACATATCCCCACAGGAGAAGGCTATACTAATCTGAGTGGAATAAATTGTTTCATTACTTTTGTGCTGATACTTCCTGTAACTTTCAGGAACCTTTGAATAATGATTATAAGATAAGTGAAGTTAAAATGGGATACTTTCACTTAGCATTCCAAAGTGAATGCAGGCTGTAAAAAGGGTAATAGATTGACGTAGATGCTGTATCTAATTTGATCAATTCCTTCACAGCTATAGGAATCACCACTAGTTTAGTAATATATATGGAGTAGGACGCATGTGAGGTTTCCATAAACAAATAAATCCCCAGCATGAAGGAGGGCTGTCTAGCAATGATATACATGTATACTTACTAGTTAGCTGCACATTTTACAGCTATTCTACACCGGTTAAACCTTCACTATATAGCAGACTACAAACACATTAAATGTGGCAAGTGTCATGACTTTTATAACTCATTTTGGTGGCTAAATCTTTACTTTTCTTCAAGAAGACATTCTAAGTAACATTGATCTAATACTCAAAGAATATCCCTGCAATAATGGAAAAATTTCTAGTCTAATTTAGTCCAATTACTTCTCAAATGCTTTCCCATGTCTCTCACTAGAAAATGAATACAAGCTTTGGGAGGAAAGGGGTATATAACTATGGAAAGGGCCACACCCCTAGAGGCATTTATAACTTTAACATTTTAAAATGAAACGGGCAACTCTTTAACTTTCATTTATGCTTTTGCAAGCCATTAGCATATTTCTTTATTTTTGTATGCCACTAATACCTCATAAGAAAATCCCAAATAAGGCTAATGGATGTTTTAAAGCTAGGCCTCCTTGATCACTTTGTACATACAGCTAACTTGAAAGGCAATGACAAGTACATTTTTATTGGGGAATTGACAGAAAGCTAAGTAGCAATTTGAAACATTCTAAAAATGCATTTCTCTCTTTCAGCTAGCTAATAAAGCCACTAAATTCATATTTGACAGTCTTATTTTTTGCATTGCATTCTCAGGTGCTTTTGCATCTCTAGTTGGCACGTTTCCTTATATGAATTGCACATTAAAAGAGGTTGTTGATACATAGCCACCACTGATGTCTCTTGGGAGCACATTTGAATCCTGTCCATACATGTAGTGTTATTTATTACTGTACATCCTTTTATGGCCTTGTGACGACCGTGCCTTGGCCCAGCAATCAAGGAGCCTCAATCCTCACCACTATCACCAGGGAGGTCGTCTCCTAGAAGAGGAAAGGATAACTAATACACACAGTAAAGTACAATTTCCCTTAAGTGCACACAGAGATCACAGTCAGTCTGGGGCTGGCTGCTCCCTTGCTCACCAGGTCTCCAATAAGACTCCCCACTGGCACAGCTATAGGGTCCAGGTCTCAGCTTAACTGGGCAAGCTAGGACCTCCAGTACCCTTTCTGTCCAACCAGCGCTTCATGTCCCTGCCCAAATAGCTGACACAACACACACACACTTTGAGATAAGTATTTATACAACTTCACAGACACTCCTGGAAAAGGCTGACACAGATTCTCCAGCTGTGCCCCTTTACCCGGACTATATGGTAGTAATTACTGCCACCACCCAGTTAATAATATCAGCTACTAAAAGGCCCTTAAAAGGGTGTCTAATTATTACTGTGCAATATTAATATCCAATGGTAATGTGACTATACAGTCTAAGGCTTATTGGAAGGGCTTAGACAGTAAACTCTATAAATATATAATGTACTCTAAAGCATACTTCATCTCTACACAAAGCAGCCACAGGTAGAAGGTTTTAAAAATATTTAATAATAAATAATTAAAACATAAGACAAAACTACTACACAACAGAGATATCTAAGAGTTTACAGATCACACAGAAACTTA
Source organism: Protopterus annectens (assembly GCF_019279795.1). Taxonomy (NCBI): domain Eukaryota; kingdom Metazoa; phylum Chordata; order Ceratodontiformes; family Protopteridae; genus Protopterus; species Protopterus annectens. The sequence goes on along the minus strand of NC_056725.1, from coordinate 157,779,605 downwards.
AAATAATATTGTAGGAAAGATCTGATTACACAATAAAATACTTAATCTAACTTTCTAATTTTTAGCTAATCTTAGAGAAGACACATTGCAACAATCCTACTTACATACATAAAGAGCATAGGCAGTGCTGGTAAGTTAGATGTCCAGATCAAAATGCTCCTTGGTCTCTTGTGAGAAATAGTATTTAAACATTACTAACAAACATGTCTCTAAGGCCCTCCCAAAATTACATTATTTTTGACACTTTGGTTTTCCCAATATTCATATTGCATCATCTTAACACCTGGTCTGAGTTCCCAGGCCATAAACTGCATTATTTAGCAATCTAACACCTGCACAGAAACTTACAACAATAGAAGACATTTCACATGTATATACTAACAGAAAGTAAAGCAATAAAGCACCTTCCATATCTAAATTCTAGTCATAAACTTTAGCCTTAAAACAATGGGCATGAAATCTTTATCCAGCTGCCCTCGGGTCCAATTCAAACATGAAAGGATACAACATGCTTTATTGGGCCAGTAGAGTGCAATGTTGTCACATATTTTGCAGTTCCACATTTCACCGTGTTTTCTTACATTTAAAACCACAAGCGTGTATTTTGCATTTATTTATACAGTTGATAGAATTATATATTAAATTCTATTTAACTAGGCTGGCAGCCTTCACCCATCTCTCTCCAGTCGTCACAGGCCTAATATGGAAATATTATTTTTTTTTTTGCTGTGCTCCCACTCCACTCCTCCTCCTCACATCTTATAGCTACCCCCCTAGTCTCTTTGGCCACCCTGCACCAGATTTCTCAATTTCTCCAGCCATGTATCCTTGAGATAATCCTTCACCAGATGGGCCAGCTGACTCCTCAGTGATTCGACTTCATGGTGACTTGGTTTTATGCCTGGAAAATGAAGGATTTGAAATAAAATTGTGTGTGCGTGTTTGGAGCCATCATTTGCATGATGGCTAGTCATTGATTCTGACTGTGACGGCAGCTATTGTAGTAACATCAGGACATCATTGGTGTTTCCCTACTTGTCTTGTGATGTCCTATGAGAATTCTGGTCTCAACCAAAGTTCATCTGGACATTGGCTGTACCAATCCCACCCCACACACACAGGATAGGAGAGCTGGCCATCAGCTGCTTCATCCTATACCCATGGCCAAACCTACCAGTAGTTCTAGTTTCCAAACTCAGGTTGCCTGTGGCATAAATGGATGCCCTGCCTGTATGATATCAGGCTGGCCCGAACAGGTAATATTCTTCCAGAAACTACCTTTTATGGCTTTTTGGGACACAGCACTCTGGGCTAAAGCAGCAAAACAATGTGTATAATATTATAAATGGAAATCAAGTATTTCTGCCATGCAATTAAATGTGCACAACCTTCATAAGGAACATTACCAAATAAAAATATTTACAAGCAAGTTCTAAACCTGTAACTGCCATCTTTTAATAACTTGATCTTGGTTACAAAGTTTACCTACAGATCACCAGGTGGTCCAATACTTAATACAGAGGATTATAGGTTAGTACTAGGCTAACTGCCCTTGTGAGCTATTTTAAGCCTAGCCAATTATCCCTTGTAAGATTCAAACACTGCACCTTGTGTTTGTAAGGCAAACACCTTAACCATTAGGCCACCCTCCCAACCAGCTCTCAGCTATTAATAAGCTGCTTCCTGTAGTCATGGATCAAGGGTTTAATTCCTTTTACTTCTCTTTGTATACTGAGTGAATGTGAGCAAATCACTTACATAGACAGTGCTTGCAGATCACCCTGAAAAGGAACATTTGTGAATTGTTAAATTAAGTAAGTAGAACATTCGTGTATGCTAGTCTTAAATTGTTAACACATTAAGTAAATAGAAGTCTGAATGTCAGACATAAGGACATTTCTTTGCACTTAAAAGCACATAATTCTGTGCTAGTGACTTGCCATTTTGATTGCTAAATAAGTATCACTGCTGAATTGTTGTTGTCCCCTTATTAAAATTGCTTAATTAAACTTATTAAAATGACAATTAACCTAAATGAGAGGCATTGGTTGGAAACCAAAGCTTGAGTTGTATTAGTTAGCAGCAGACCCTGTGGTACTCAGGATATGAATTAGAAGAAAGCTTTAGTTTGGAACTGGTGTTACAAGTTAGCTAACAGTATTAAAACAAGGTGAAAAAATGCATAGCAGTGTATGGAAACCTTAGCTGCAGAACAAAATAAATGGAAACATTATACTAAACTTGGAGGGGGTGCCAGCAGAGGGAGGAATATCCTTGACAATCACTAAATGGCTTATTAGAACTGAAGCCAGTGTCTTAGACATGGAGAAAATGGGAATAAGTTGACAACAGAAAGGCAAAACAAGAAGCCCTGTTGGCTGTGGCTGAGTAGTACATATGTCCACCAACAAACAAGTAACACATACTGCCCAGAAGCATGACGACCTGAGCTGGCCATTATACTTACAAATGTTAGGGACTGTGGGGTTCCTGAGTGTCCTTTTAAAAGCCAGTAGCTGCTCATTATTATACAAAAAGTATAACAAAACATTAGTAGGGCCTCACATTTGGTCTGCAGAACAAGGACTTGAAACAGTCCCTATACAAAATGAGCAGAGGAAAGAATGCTATAAAGGGGCAGTGCTTGGAGTAACCATGACTTTCAGTCTGCAGAGCCTGGAAGGGAAGCAGTTAAACTTGCTGTATATATAGTTTGCATAGAAAACAAGTGCAGGGAGGTGGAGTTTGCCTAAGATCACCTGGGATCATGTTACCTGATAGTACACACGCACACTGTGTTTAATGACTTTTTATCTGCATGAGGCTTCTCGAGCAATAGGTGTGTTAGTATCTCCCGTGTTACCTGTGGTTTAACTCTAAAGGAAGTTTAAATGCCAGAGAACAGCTGAAGCAACAGGGATTATGATGCCCTACGATTCTGCTCATACAAGGCTTTAGAATCCCCTTACAAGCCTCACCTCCCAGTTAGTGAGTCATGGGGGTCGCCTGGAAGACTCAGCAGCTTCTTATGTAAAGGTATTTTCTGTTTGGTACTGCTGAAAGTGTATTGTCCTTTACAAACTGAAGTCCCTGAACTTCCACCTTTTTTTTCATGCCAAACACCTTTATACTTTAAAAAGCTAAATTCACTGACAAGATCGCCTGAATGTGTAAAACAGAGTACATAAAGTTAGTGTTGCTATGAATGTGGAGTTTGCATTGCTGCTCATGTGTTGGGTACCAGGTCTTGTGATTAATGTTAAACTAGTTTAAGGATAATGCGCTTTACAGTATTTCATTTTTTTTTTGTTTTTTGTAGTGGTGGCAGGAATAACTGGTAAACATTCTTTTTCTGAACTTTAATTCTAATGTGTAGACATAGATTGCAGTGCACCTGCATACTGGGTGAAACTCAACAGTTAAAATTTGCAAATGCCCACTTAAGCAGTTTTGTTACTTGAATTTGTTTTATGATGTGAAACAGGTGCTCAGGCTATATGACACATCATCAAATATACAGGAAGCTGTAAACACTGCAAGTATCACTGATTTAATGCTTATAATGGTTGATTATGACTCAGTACTTATGATAACCTGAAATTTTTGGTTTGCTGCAGTGATAAAGCTGAATATCATTTTTTTGTTTAGAAATGCTATTATTATAGACTTGTGCTTCTCATTATGCAGCAAAATTAAAGCTGCATGTATGATTATACTCTACTAGATTCTGAAATGTGGATGCATGTCAGGTGTACCATCCAAAAATTTCTTATAGATGGAACGCTCCTGCAATATTCATTAAAGACAGAAGGAGTGCTGGATTACATGTAACATTAATTTAGATAGATTTAAGGGTTCTGACTGACATGGTCTCTGTTATAGTACTAAAACCTTCTTTACAGGAAGAATGTACCAAATATCTTAATGATGGCAGAGTACTGTTTTTATAGCAAGGTCTCCAGCACTTGGAAATAAGGCAAAGAGCTTTGCAGTAAAATAGGGTGCTCGAAAATTGTGTAATGCACAACTACAGATCAATTGTGCATTTATCTTTATTGTAACTTCATGAAAATAGCATTAACCAGGAAAGCAAAGTTCTGTTCATCAAGAGGTAACTTAGTTTGTCAGCGTCCACCTGAAAGCACATGCCAGTCTTGTTTTCTAGTACAGCTGGACGCCATATCAGTGCTGATAGAGAACCAAAATATTTTCCTAACTTGATTTTCTGTTTCTCACATACATTTAATCTAACTTTTTCAGTTGTGATTTACACAAAGATATATGACCTTTATTTCTTTAGAATGGTATAACACTGCATTTTAAGTATTGCTTGTAAAACAGATCAGTGATGTCAAAAAGCAGTCTTTTTGAAATGAAAGTGCTAAGCAATACGTGACTTTAGCGATGGTTGTAGTTTACCTGGCAGGTTTGCACCACATAATCTCCTGTCAAGAGATGCATTATTCCTTTGGGGGTCCTGTAACACAAATCTCTTTTATGTATCATCAAATGTTATGTACCAGTTAATTTAATCTGACTGATAGTTTACAGCACTATTAATAGGGTAGTGCTCTTGGGCATATGACATCATCAAAAACTATGGCTATAATGCAGTGCATGTCTTATTTGACACTCATGCTACGTAGATCACATGGGCAACTTATTTTGATGGTTCATGTCTTGAGTTTTCCAGTGCAGTTTTTCTACTCTAGAGATCTTTAGCAATATATGTGGCCATTAGAATTCGGCATATTAATGTGAATGGAGCTCTCTTCACTGACTTTACCAAAACTTTTCATCTAACTGATCACTTCCTACTCCTCCAAGAATTCAGGGTTAGTCCCAAGACTGTCACCTGGTTGCAACATTTCTTAATGAAAAGGTAATTCAGAGTCAAAATAGGCCCATCCATATTGCCACCAGCCACCCTTGCCAGAGTAGTGTCCCAGAGATCCATACTCGCCCCTCTATTGTTTTCAATCTTTATTAATGAGCTGCCCTCTGATCTCCCAAACCTTCCTATTACTGTTTATGCAGATGAAATTGTTATTCTTTGATTCACTCTCACACATTCAGCTATTCAAACTCAGCTTTAGTCTGATCTTCACCCCCTTAATTCTTGGCTAAACAACCATAAGCTACTTCTAAAACCCTCTAAAACAAAAAGTATGATATTTGGAATTTCACAAAAGCTGAAGAAGACTCCTAAAAATCTCAGCATCGCAGACAACAGTGGTTTCCAATAGAAACAGCTACATCATTTAAATAGGTTTAAATATAACCACAAGGAAAAGAACAAACCAGTAAATACAAACAGTCCAGGCAAAAATCAAGATCCGGATGGAATAAAACTTTAATCCAAATATAAAAAACGACTCGTTCTAGTTCTGATGAAGCTTTGCATTAGCCGAGTGAAAGCGCGCTTAACTTTACTTGGATACTGGTGCTATTTAGACTGTTTGTATTCCTGGGTCGTTTTTTATATTTGGATTAAAGTTTTATTCCATCCGGATCTTGCTTTTTGCCTGGACTGTTCGTATTTACAGGTTTAAATATAACATTAAAAACACCAGGAAAAACATTGGTCCTCTTTTATTCTGGTGCTGGAAAATATCTCCCTGTCTCTCCAGACCAGCTAGAGCTGCAATAGGCAAAGAAGTCATCCTTGCTCAACTTAGATATGGGCTCCCCATCATAGCCACAGCATTTAGAAACTCATCCACTCTGCAGTCCAATATCTGCTGATTCATTTCCAAACTCTCCCCTTAGGAACACCACTGCATCATCCTCTCCAAAGTCAAGTAGCTCACAGTTTCCTACAGAGTTCAACTACTTCTAGGGACTCTTGTCCTCAAACTACCTTAACCAGGTGCCTTCCCACCTCTCACAGACAGACTCCATAATAAAACTACCCCATACAACTTTGCAACCTCTCCCAATTAACTCCTTTACTCCAGACACCTCAAACTAAACTGCACTGTACCGACCATTCCTTTGCCATTCTTGCAAGAAAACTATGTCAGCACCTCCCCTTCTATCTTAAAGAAGTCACTTCATTCCCCACCTTCAAAGCTCAGCCCAACAGACAGCTTCATCAAAAATCTGATTGCAAGTGCTTTTCCACTGGACACATAACCTAACTCCCTCCTCTCCTGCATCAGTTCTACTTTGACCATCTGTTCTTCTTATCTGCTGCTTCCCTCTCATATTTGCTACTAAAATTAATTCACATTTGATTTTCTACTCTGCTAATATTATTTGCATATTATATTGATTGTTTATATGATATCTACCTTCTGTGATTACACTGTGTTTGTGAATTTGTTTTATTTTATTTTTTTTATAAATCTTTTCACCTGGGCAGTGCCTGCAAGTGGTCTGTAGTGATCAGTGTACTACCCTAGTAAACAAACTAAAATAAATAAATGTTTTGTGTGTGTATGTGTTTTAGTAAGGGTGCATATGAGCGCGTGTATGTGTGTGTGTGTGTGTGTGTCTGCCTCTGCCTGTGCATGTGTGTGCTGTGAACTGTTGAATTTAGTTCAAGATATAACAGTTTTACTGGATTAAGTAAGACATCTGTTAGTGATGTATGCATTTAAATGGGCCTTATTAGCAATATTCTGATTCTGGAATTAGAACAATATGCAAAAAAAAACATTAATTTTCTGTAAGTGTTCCAGAATAAAGCTGAAGTGAGGCCCAAAAGCTGTGTGCTTGTATTTTGTAATGATTTATTTACTTGATGGCTGAGTGAATGTGTTAACATGATCCAACATAATGCATCACATTGAAAGTATTCCACAAATACCTGAGAAGTGACCATTAGTTTGAGCCTGCATTATGACAGGGTGTTGGTCTCAGAGCATGTCTATGTCATAGTCCATCTGAGTGAGAACAGCAGGCAGTTCTTACAGCTTCATATGATGGTTCCTGCCATAGTTACCATGTCCTTTACTCCTAATTAGTGACTGCTAGAGTAACATATGCTCTCTGAGGAAAAAAGTCATATGGCACAGTGGTTAAGTCATATGGCACATAGCATTAATGGCTGAGCTTCCCAGAAATATATTACTGTGTATTGTAGTACAACAGTGTGGCCACAGCCTCCCTGGCAGAACAATGGAGTTCTGAAAAAGTAGTGACCAACTGATATAAACGAAGACTAAGATGCTGTAATCACCAATATGGTCTGTAGGTGATTCCGGATGTTTCACTGTTTGTATGATGCTAATAAAAGGTTGCTCTTTCATCACTAACTGAGACTTTTAAAGATCAGAAAGCCATGAAGAACCACACTCCAAAGATGCCCTAAATATGTAAGTACGACTTTTATTTGAAATATTTATGTGAAAATAAAAGTTGTATTTACATATTTCGGGCGTCTTTTGAGTGTGGTTCTTCTGGTCTTCTCATCTGCTTAGATTTTGTTCTGGTTTAAGTATTGAAGGCTGCTTCCCTAATCTCTTATTGTTTTTTGATACTTTTAAAGGTGTCACCGGCCTAGTAAATGAAGTCATTACTGAAGCTTGGAGGATATCAGACTCCGAGTGCATATGTTACCCTAGCAGTCACTAATTAGGAGTAAAGGACATGGGGAATAAGGACATGGGAAATGTGGCAGGAGAAACATTTTTGTGGGGAGTCTGAGGTGTCTTGCAGAGCAAAGCTGATTTAGTCTCAAGGTCTTATAATTTCAAAACCAGCTCCTGAAGGTGCAGAAGGAGAAACATTCTGCAACAAAGTGGAGAAAAGATAATTTCGGTAGGGACAAGTCTGTGTACATGAGACCATTTGGGCAAACAAATCTGACCATCAGAACATTACAGGTTATCCTAGTTTAAAGATCACTCATTAATGAAATGGGAATGAGGTATCACAGTTTCAAAAATGTAATATCTGGTAAGATATATAGAAACGAAAGAAAAAAAATCATGGATTCCTGTAAAATGAACGAATGAACATTTTATTTTGGGGAAGATCATTATCCTTGTTTTCTAGTATGAGGCTGAACCAGTACAGTTGATTTAACCTAACCTCATATGGACTCGGTGATAGCAGAAAAGCAAATACTGAAGGCATGGTTCCCCAGGTCTGATTGTAATTGACATGCACTGTAACTTTATACTGAATAGTTATGTAGCTTGAATTACATGTTTAAGGCAACTGAGGCTTGGTTTTATCAAAGGCCTTTGAATCATTAACTGAAGGTATGCCTGAAGTTGTTAGGTATGAGCAAACAGAGGTCACTGAAAGGATTTCTACAGTGAAAATCCTCATTATAGGCCAAAAATATGTAGCAAAACATTAAGGCATCATGTCTACCTTGTGAACTGTCCACCCACAAGACAAAGTCTGGGGATCACATGTAATGTCAATTAAGTGACAGGTGTGATCACGACAGATTAAGGTGGACCACCATTTACGGTAGTCAGGTGCAATGCCAATTAGGTAGCAGATGTAATCAAGATGGACTAAGAAAGTTTATAGCCTGAGAATGGACATTGATTTGTGGGACATAGAATGTCAATTCCCTGTTGGTGGGTGGAGCCAAAGTTTATGCAGGAGGTTGGGATATTTTTAGTTGCTTTTACTTTTGCACACAGGACTGGTTCTGGAACCAGACATTTTGAGCAGGAGTTATCTATCTGATCTTCTGCAGCTGACACTGCCTCAGTAGAGGCCCCAGGTAGGTGTCAGGATGCTCAGAAGGGGTGGGCAGTTAAAGTCAATATTAAAACACTTTGATTCTTTAGAACTGTAGTACTGATGAACTTTCTTCTAAGCAAGAGACTGATTTTGACAGGTGATGGTACACACTCTAAGTAACACAGGTGATGGTTCAAAATTCTCTTTATAAAATCAAGGAGAAGCGGCAGCTGTAAGCACTGTAGATGCCACCGACACTTTTCGGAGACTTTTGAATGTCCATTTGTAGATTGTGATAGACAGTACAATAACGTGATTTGAAATCTTCCTTTTGCTAACCTGACAAATGCACAGATTTATTGAATAAAGGTCTCCGTTTTGTTTCCTGTTGTTTTCATTCTGAATTCCATGTGGCTGAAGATCCTAAAATGTGTTGTAGACAGCTAAATTTCAATATATGGTTCAAAGACTGTACAGAATCTAGAGGAGATTTGTTTAATATTGTTCCACTTACACTGTATCAACCTACAGTTAAGCTAATGACAATTATTTCCTCAAAGAGTTACATACACAACCTGCGGATTTTTTCAAAATTAGTTATTTGCCTAAAGAACTGTGGTCAACACCGATTTTCATAAAAAATAATTCATCAGTTGTGGTAAAAAATGCTGTGAAAGAAGTAATGGTGATTGGTAATTCTGCGTACACTAAACAGACCATGGGATAACTTTCAAATGCCAAACATTACATGCCACTCCCCTGTTATTGCACGCATGAATTTGAAATGTTTATCAAACAATTTTTGGAATATTGAATAAATTCAGGAATCATATCTAAGGTTTTAGTGTTTGTTCTTATGGTTGTACAATCCACAAGCACAACAATTTTGTTTGCTACCTAAGATACATAAATCTCTTTCTAATCCTCTTGGGCATGCCATTGTTTCTGACAAAAGGTCTCTTACTAAACTTATTTCATGATTTGTCAAGAGATGTTTCAAACTGATATACTAGGATTAACACCATTACACAATTTTTTACAATTGCAGACAATTTTAAGGGATTTTTTTGACAGATGTTTTACTTATGACCAAACTACAAATGGCTTCATTTATAACAATGTCATTTAAAGACCTTACCTTGATGGTGTACGTCTCGTATGGAATTCTGTTAATGAAGCTTTTGCAAACCATTTAAATAACAGCAGTTGTGGTGCTCAGTTTTAATTTCTTAGATATGAATGTTATGAAATTATTAGATGGGATGTCACTTTACAGGAAGCCTTTCTATAGGAATTTGTTGCAGTCAGGTGATAGATTTCATCTAAGACATATGATTAGAAACATCCCAAAATCATACTTTATGCATTTACAATACATGTATTCTATCATGTCAGACTACCTTTTGATTTAAAATATAGATTCATACATAGGACATATAATACATCTGTTCTTGATCAAGTGATTGCAGATGAATAATGTGCTTACAGAAGAATTTGTGACATATTGTAGTCAGGAGACTGGAGACTATGGGCAGGAATTTACTATTTATAACAACATATGGCTTCTATACTCACATTGTGAGTAGGATTAGTCAAATGAGTCTATATCTATGGCTAACGTGTCTTTGGCCAACCTTTTGCCAAACTGATGTAGTGTTTCCTTTTGTAGAGGACGTAACCCCAGAGAGAATTTTTAGCAACATAAAAAACAGAATGTGGTTAGTAAACAACAAAGTACTTTGAATGTGCCCCCACATGAACATTGCAATATTTGTCCATATATTAAATACCAAAACTTTTTCAACACATAACACACACAAAATCTTTGAAATTCAAAATAGTATGCATCATTGATTCCAGACCACAGGTGTCTCATCTTCTATCATAATATGACCCTTCCATCCCATTTGCTACTCTTGTCACCTTCCCCTGTACTCTCTCCAGTGGCACTATGTCCATGCCCCTGTAAGGTTTGGAGAACTTATATGCAGTATTCTAGGCTGGTCCTTACCATTACCATTGCTTCATAAGGTGGTTCCTGAAGTATAGTCCTCACAGAGTAGTACCCAGTTACATTTTACTGCACATCTTCCCATTCTTTTTCTGGTGGTCCATTGCTGCAGTCTTCACTACTCTTAGCTCCTTCTTCAAATCCATCTTTTTATAATTCAATCCATCTAATGCATAACACATTCTTAGTAGTTGCAGACAATGCTTTTGGTATTAAAGTTTAGTAATTTTGTGACTTAGAAAATCCATTTTAAAACCTAGAATCTAATGAACATTACCAATATAAAGAATTCTTTGCTTGTCCTCAACAGTTATTTATTTACATTACTTTGGAATTCCTATGGCTCCACAGGTATGAGCCTTTGTTTGAAATGTGAGGACATAACTTCAAGGCTCAGGATGCAGTATTTGGAAGTTTTAGTAGAAACTTCCAAAGCTCAAAAGAAGTAATTATGTGAACATATTGAACTCTTAACCTTGCAGTATCGGCTCCAAACCCTGCTCTATCCCCCTGATCATAAGCTGCTTCTGAAATAGAAGACCCCTGACCACCAACATTAGTGGCCTTTCTATGAGCCATGATTTTACTTGGGTAAGAAACTTTCCTCTACTCCCATTTCATCTAGCGGATCAGTTTGCAGTGAGGACATGATGATGAAGTAAAGTTTTATGTCATAATCAGACATTCTCCTGTTCAGCTCAACTGCTAACCCCCCCCCACCCCCAGTTCATAGCCCTTGATTAGGTGTTCTAGTAGGATCTTGTAGCTGTAAATTCATGCTGGCTGTTGACACGGAAATTACATTTCTCCAGGAGTATAATCAGTCATTTCTCAAGAAACTTTTCCATTCCTTTCCAATTAGAGGTAAGGCTGACTAGTCTGTAATTTCCAAAGATGATCCTGCTTCCCCCATTTTGTATGGGCATCACTCTGGTCCATTTCCAATTGCCCAACACTTCTTCACTTGCCAGTTACCCGTTGAAGATCTCTGTCAGTATGGAAGCTGGTATACTTGAGGATTTTCATTCAAAACTTATTCGTCCTTACATCTCATCTTTCCTTAGTAATCCCTGTCCCATCTCCTTATATGGGTGCATCTGTCTGCTTCTTCAACTTGTTCATATATTCCCACTCCCAACATAGTTATATATATTTAGTTTTCCCCTTAGTAAAGTTAATTCCTAGATTTATAGCTTCATAGGTGACTACTAGGCTAGCTGCTCTTGTGGGCCATTTTAATCATAGTCAATTTCTTTCAAAGGTGAGAAGCAAACCCTGTACCTTGCGTCTGTAAGTTAAACACCTTAACTGTTATGCCAATCCCTCATCTTGTTGCCCTTCCTCAGATCTACCTTACTGTCCTCTACCATTTGTTTAACATTTTTCCCTATGTGTCGTTCTTATTGTCTGAGGTATATTTGAAAAACATTGTATTAACTTTCTTAAGAGAGCTTATGAGCTGCTTTTCTACTGATAGCTTAACTGCCATTATTATCCTTGTGGAATTCCTTTTAAACTGCTGATGCACTTTTTTTCTTTTCCTTTCACTTCCCTTCCCCAGTTTCTACTTCCAGGGAGACATCATTTGCATGTTATGGTCATTTATACCCCTTGAACAATCATAGTGGCTTCATTCTCCCATTTACTTTTATCCTTATTGTCCTCCTAATCGCCTTTTAATATGCCTCACACCTTAGTTGGATCTTTGTGCTATTCCAGTCCCCAATTATCTCATTTGTTCTTCACTCTGGTTTCCCATAATCCAATCCTTCTAGCCACAGATCTGTATTTAAGCCATTCCCATTCCTTTGATATTTAATCCCACTGACCTATGTCCACTACCTTCCATAGATGCTGTAACTTTCATTTCCTCTATCCCATACACCATAAACAGAAAAACACCCAGGATTTTATCATTTCTTGTGGATTCTGGTGACATCCTTCCTGGCCAATGGACTAGGTTGCATCCTATCCCCACCCCAAGCCATTTTTGATCCCAGTATTCTTATCTTAAACACACTTAGATCACCCATAATATATGTCTTCTTATTTGCCTTTCATCCACTTGCCCTGTCAACAGTTTACCATCTTGTCCACTCATTATATCTGCCACTACCTCTCCACCAGTGGTGCATCCTTCCACCTTCTACTTATTCTACCTTTAATGTTACTTCCTTCCTTGCTTACTTATTTACAGGTACATCACAGAGAGGGAAAGATCAGAAAACATAGCCTGGGAAAGACAGAGGGGTGCTATGATTTGGTGATCGATTCACTGGAACAATTGTGAAGGAAAGGAAAGAAGGCGGTAAGTGAGGGTTGCAAAAGCACAGATCTAAGCCTTGCTAAGATGCCTCTAATTTTAGCCAAGTTATCTCCAAAGGGGGAAGGACGGACGGACGGATGGACACACACACACACACACACACACACACACACACACACACACACACACACACACACACACACACACACACACACTTGATCTGACAGAAAGAACAGCTGATGAAGCAATAGAGAACTGTGGAAGCGGTGGCAGTTTAAAGGGTTTGGGAGATGAGTAGCTTTGTTAGACATTTTGCCAATACTAAGGGCCAACCAAATAAAATAAGTAAAAAACAAGCAGTTTAACTGTTAGGTTATACAGGAGGGTAAGGAGCAAGGAATTGAGGTAGCATGGATTTGGAGTGGGGTGTTTTTGGAATATGAAGTATTTACCAGGGATAGATTGTATCTTAGTACTCTTGGAGATGACTTGTTAAAAGGATAGAAAGGCACATTGGCAACCGTCCTTTTAAAATTAAAAAGGCTAGAGTGCGATGAAAAAGAAGGAGGAAATAGTGACAGCAGAACTATATTCAAGGATTTATAAAAGTGCCAGATCAGATTTGGCAATACAAACAGAAATGGTAATGAGATGAGAGAGCTGGTAAGAGAGAATAAGAGAAATACAATCAGAGTGATCCAATGCACTACTACACACCTGAATAGGCTGTACTGCAGCTGCTTAAAGCGGATTTTAAGGCTGACATTGCCTGGATAACAGAAACATGGGCCAAATGGAATAAAATGATGGGGAATGGTGATCCTGGATACATGGTATTCAGAAAAGCTAGGGTTGATGAGGATAGACATGAGGGTTGCACTATACCTAAAGGAATGTCTTGAGGTCATGATACTAGAGGTTTATGGAGCTGGATAAAGTGAGAAGTGTAGATGAACAATTGTTCCAGTAGAGTGAAAAATAGAAATTCAGCAAATAAGCTTCCTAACCATAAAATAAGCTGGGATATAAAGGGAATACTGGTACACAACTGACTGAATGACACTACTGGACCTTCAAAACAAAAAGGCAATAAGTAGGCTAAGAAAAGAATTATAGCATGGGATGTAATATAATATATAATATAATATGATTCATTAATAACTGCAGCAACAACAATAAATACAGGTGAACGCAATCAACCAGAGGCAGCCTCAAGTGTCCTGTCTTAAAAAGTATGTGCAGAAATCAGACTTATTTATTGTTTTTATCTGCAAGTGTTTGAGCAAAAGAATGTTAGATGGAACCAAGAAAGGCAGAGTTCTTGATTTTTTATGATGTGAGAAATCTGTAAGTGAAACGTCTGTTGTCTAATAGTGATCATATAATGGTATTGTTCACAGTGGTTGTGGAAAAGGAGCCAGGAAGACTCGCAAAGACCAGCATCTAGGATTACAGTTTAGATTATGAAAGTTTAATAAGTTCACAGACTCAGAGTCATAGAAAATAATTAATAAGGGTCTTCAGATATGGGAACATATTAATGGATTGAGGAACCATAGAATATTATAAAAGGGGTAGTTTGTTAAGTGATGGAAAAACATAAAAAGTTTGCAACAATGCGAAGAGAAATATAGTTTTTCTGGCTTAATATGGGGTAAGAAAAGTTACCTGGGTGAAAAAAAGATAATACAGAGAAGAGAGGTACAAACTGTGTTAATATGCAAAGGTAAGAAACTAAGCTGCAAAGTATGTTTAGGAAAACTAATGGAGGAGCAGTTAGCTGATGGGTTTATTACAAGAAAGGAAGTATTATTCACATTTTTGAGTAATGGGTTGGTGGTAGAAGGAGAGTATTTGGGAACTTACATGTGATGAAATATAATATGTGGAATAAAAAAAAAAAACAACACTAAAAAATAAAACAGTAAATTTCAGTTGATATTTTGCAGCCATATTTATTAAAGAATAAATAGGGAGGTACGAGTTTAGACTGGCAGACCAGTCAGGATGGACTGAGCAGATGGGGATAAATCAAAAGAGGAGATAGCAAAGGGACAGCTTGGACAGGAAAGAAGTGGTTTCTAATGCTTCAGTGACTGAAGTTATTTTGAATTTCACTTAAATCTGAAAAAAGTCAGGCCAAATGCAATTCAACCATATTTTCATGAGAGTCAAAGTCCCCAAGTTCATTCCTGCTACCTACCTACTTAATTCCCAATGACTGTGCACATAGGAAAAAAGGAGTTCATTCTTTCTGAATACATTTTTCACACCTGTGGCTCTTTAATATACAATGTTCCCAGTGCATGTTGTTTTTCTTTCGACTTTTCCAGGTTAGGAGTCGCCACAGCGAAACTCCGGTCCGCTAATGATTGGCAGTCAATTTTTATGGTGCCGAGGTGCCAGCCCGATGCCCAACCTTCAATGAAGGCATGCCCATTCACACATGTCTTTCAAATGCCACTCAACCACGGGGAGGACATGCAGACTCCACACAGAAGGCGCTCCTGCCGAGAATCAAACGGGAGAACCTCTTGCTGTGCGGCGACAATGCTACCGCTGCACCACCGCGGCTTCAATGTTCCCATTGCATGTATATTTCCAAAATGATAAAGCTCAGCGACACATGATATTCTGCAACAAAACACCTCCGAAGCTGAGGTAAGGTGTCACGAAAGTATCCTGAGTTAGCAGGCTTCCAGAATAAAGCACTGAAGCTGAACAAAGCTTCGTTGACCAAAATAATAACACACATGATATTCTGCCAAGAATCTTAAACCTCACTTAAGAGATTTGTTTAGGTTTTATTCCAAGCTTTTCAACTAGGGAAGTCCCAGCACAACAGAAGAAAGCAGCAGCTGTGTCTGTCTGCTGGGCTGAAGCAAAGATTATCTCTCAAAATGACAAGCCTGGGGCTTCAGCAGTGGGTAATAGGATGGAGGCAGTACTAAAGCAAAGGCTCATGAATTTCCTAGACAAAATGGGCTGATCACTTAATTTCAGCAAGTATTCTCACTGAGCAGATCATATCAAACTAACCTAACACTTGTATGACATGGTCACCATCTGAATTTTAGGATCTCTGACTCAGTCTTGCACCACAGAGATTAGATAATTGACATATTTCAGTTGCAAGCATTGTCAACTCAAACATTAAAAAAGTCATTCAATTACTACATTTCCTTAAACCTCATTCCTACTCCAAAACATTATTCAGCATAAATTGTTCCCACAATTCCTCCACTTCCAGTTCTTTTATCTCTGTTACTAAATTTACTACTTCTAGTATAATTCACAGCCACCAAAATTAAACTCCATAAGACCTTAGTATGTCTAGGCAATTCTGATTCTGTATCAGAGCTCAAAAAATAATTTCCTTAGTTACACCAATTTGCTTACTCAGTGTTTCTGATAGAATAGTTTGGAGGAAATTTTTAAAGTCTGACTACTCATTGCAATCCAAACAATTATGTTCCCAATTACCTCTTTTTTTCCCATTATCTTCCAACATTTGCAATATACCTAAAGAAAAATTATTTGGAGTCTGCTTGGGGTATAAAAATACCTATACAGACACCTCCAAGCAAAGATCTTAAATCCTTCAGTCTTTGCTGCTTATTTGAGAACTATACATGTATCCCTCCATTTTTTCTTTATGAATTGCTTATCCAGTCTTTATTCCCAATCCTATATAACCTCTTCTGATTGATTTCTATAGTTATCATCCAATATTGTATATGTCCTACTAATTATCCCTTTTTAAACAGCAGCTTCTGTTCCAGATTCTGCTAAAAGCTCTATCAGTGCTGGTCTTTTGCATAGGATCACCATATTTATTTCTCTTTGCCTGTACACTGATTGCAATCATTGATAAGGAAGGCAATTTCTAGCTTGAAGTCCAAATGAGTTCTTTGCTTCTTCTATTCTATTACATTTCCCTCTCTGATTATTTGCTCCCAATATCTTGGTTCCTTTGCTGGATTTCTCCAGTAAATTCCAGCTCCCTTTTGCCTATTCTCTGTACCCCTAATTGCAGTCATCCCTATCAGAAGAATCTCCTTTCTCCACCCCTGTGTTGGCTTAGTTCTTAGAATACTTTCTTCTACTTTATGAATATAGTTATGAATATTCTGTATGGTTATTTTCCTTAAGGATCAGCATCCAAAATCCCAGTATCTCCTTGTTTCGTGAGCATCCCTTTCCACTTTGAATGATAGCTTCCTGTTTATGCTGTGTATAGGAGCCTTAACTGTGTAGCCCTGAAATACCCATTCAAATCAGATAACCCCAAACGACCTTGTTCTATTTGAAAGATCAGCTTATCCCACTTGACTCTTGTCCTCTTCATCTCCCAGATAAAATTCTTCAGCTCTTTATTAATTACTATCTACAGCTTCTCCTCTGGTTCATAAAAGTGCCTGACCTGTGTATAAAGCCAATGGGACATAAAACATTTTACTGCTTGTGTATTACTACCCATATCTATAAAACAAAGCTTCATTTTTTTTGTTTTTTTGTATTATCTTTTGTTTAGTCTCTTCCCACATATCCTTAGCTGTCATAACATAATCATTTTTAATCCATACTCCTAAATACTTAATTTTATTGTGTCCCCATAAATATGGGTATTGCTGAACACACTTGTGTGTAGGTACAAAGTTTACAGCTATTGCCTTTGTTTTATCTTCATTAATTTTGTATCCCCAAAAAAACTGAAACTGTCTCAGGATGTTCCACAACACTGAAATGTCCCATTCTGGTTGTATCAACTATAAAATAATATCATCTACAAATAAAGCCAACTTTTCTTGACTACCACATTAATTATATCCTTGAATTTCTTAGTCCTTTATTTTCTTTGCCAATGGTTTTAAATATAATGCAAATACCCCCCTAACCCAATTCAGGTGTAACTTGAACAATTGGATGGGGAACAGGAAATTCATCCCTGGTTTGTCACCTATGTCTTTAATGCACACAGGCAGCCTGTATATGGTTTATCTCCCAGGCCCCTGCTTGTAAATGCTTCATCTCCCAAGCCCCTGCTTCCACTTATCAAGGGTAAGAGAACTTGTCAGAGATTTGGGATGCATGGCTAGGCTTAAAAAGGTCCTTGTGGTCATTAGCCTAGCAAACGCCTGTGAACCTATTACAAAGTGGGAAAAGGACACCCCTGTCTGGTTCCTCTGTTCAAACAAAACTTATCAAAGAGGACCCCCCCCCCACTTCAACCTCTGATCCCTCATATATCCTCCTAATCAACCATATAATTTTATCAGGGAAAGCAAATGCTTTCATTGTTCTACTTATAAAATCTCAGCTTACCCTGTTGAATGCTTTCTCTGCATCAAGACCAACCTACAACAGTGGTATTTTTTACATTCTGCTTTCCTCTGGATTATCATTGTAGTATAATGTTATCAAATGTTTGCGTCCCTTCTGCAAAACCACATTGCTCCATAACAATCAATTTTGGCATCTCCTTTGCCATTCTTTTAGCCATTATAGACATAAACACTTCATAATAACGGTTTAGAATCAAAATAGGCTTATATGAAGCTGGATCTGATGGGTCTTTACCATCTTTAGATATTGCAGCCACCACCACTTTTTTCCAGGATGTTGGTTCATATGTTCATAGGTTGATAGGTTCATAGCTGTGTACTAGGCTAATGGCCCTGGAGCCTTTACAAGCCCTAGCCCATAGGATTACCCTAGCATCGTGCCACGCGACCTTAGTTCCCAGTGCCTCTGTTGAGTAGAGCCACTGGAATGATCCTGGAGTGAATTTTCTATTTCCCATCCACTCATCAAGATTTCTCTTGAACAGGCCCAGTGAGGTGCTCTGCTTGACTTGTATGGGAAATCTATTCCATAGCGTGAGCAGTCTCTGGGTTATGAACCTGTTCCTCCAGCATGTTCTGTTGATTGTGGTAATGAGGTTGAGGTCTCTGGAGTGTGTGGTGCGGAGGGATTGGGATTTCTTTAGATGTAGCATTTCTAACAAAGCTGGGTCAGACATAGCTTTGTAAGTGAAGCAGAGATCGCCTCTAAGTAGGCGGTATGAGACTGAGAGTAGTTGGAGGTTTTTGAGTCTGTCCATATAGGACAAGTGTTTAAGGCTTAGGATCCTCTTTGTGAGGTACTTTTGCGGGCTCTCCAGTTGTTGCACGTGTCTAGTGAAGTGCATGCCAAATGGGTCATTGTACTCGATGATTGGCCTAATGAGGGAAGAGTAGAGGGAGACAATGACCTCTTTCTTCCTGGATGCAAAACCCTTAGTAATGAGATGTGCCACATAGAAGGACTTTCTGACCACAGTGGCAATGTGGTGGCCAAAAGAGAAGTTGCTGTCAACCTGTGTTCCCTGATTTCTTATAACACCTTCTGTGGACTACCATTGATGTGGTAATTCATGGTAACTGGGTTTTTCCCAAAGGGGATGATGACATATTTTTTGGCATTGAGCTTAAGGCCATGGTTTTGACACCAGTTGCTGGTCTCAGTGAGGCCTTTCTGTAGGATGTCAACATCACTTGGGGAGTTAATAATAGCTCCCAGCTTGCAATCATCTGCAAACTTTGTCAGCCAGGGATCCTTCATGTTGGCCTGGACTTCAGAGAAGTAGATACTAAACAGGAGAGGACCCAGGACCGAACCCTGTGGGACTCCACTCGTGACTGGTCGGCAGTCCGACTTTCACACTGTGGGTTCTATCTGTGAGCCAGTTTGCAACCCACCTAGTGATATAGGGGTTGATGCCTAGCTTTGTGAGTTTTTCTATGATTCCTGAGTGGGGAATGGTATCAAAGGCCTTGGCCAGATCAAGGTAGGTTGTATGAACCACCTTGCCTTCATCCACAGCTCTGGTGACTGACTCAAAGAAGTTGACCAAGTTGAGCAGGCATGATCTACCCTTCACAAAACCAAACTATGTGGGATCCACAGTTTGGAGATTCCCTATATCCTTGTTTATTAGGTCCACGATGATGTGTTCCATAGCTTTGCATATCAGGCTCATCAGGCTAATGGGCCGATAGTTCCCAGGGTCTGTAGTCACTTCTCCTTTGTGGAGAGGGATGACTGTATCAGTGTGCCATTTGGTAGGGACAAAGCTTGAGGTGAGGCTGTGATTGAGCAGGGCACACAGGTGAGGTGCCAGTTCACTCTGTAGTTCAAGTAGAGCACAGCCAGGGATATCGTCAGGTCCCATAGAAGCTGTATTCTTGGCCTTGGACAGTGCTGTTTTAACCTGTGCAGCAGTAATACTGGGTGCCTGGCAATCTATTGGATTTGTAATTGGTCTTCAGGGGGGGAGAAAGGGGTAAAGTTGGCACTGAATCTGTTGGCTCGGTATAGGAGGTACCATTGTGCAGCAGCTCAGAGCAAATCTGGGTATTGCTGTGGAGATTCTTTACATAACTATAGAAGGCCTTGTGGTTGTCCTTACTATCTGCTGCAATTCTGTTTTCATATCTAGCTTTAGAGGATTTGATGAGGGATCTCAACTTTTTGTTAAGGCTGATAAGGGAGTTTTTCCAGTCTTGGGACTTCACTTTATTATGCATCAGTTTCCTACTTCTGTTGTAGAGTTTATTTATGGCAGGGGACCACAAGATTGGCTTCCTTTTTTTGGAGGAGAGCGTCTTGGTTCTGTTGGGTATGGCGAGATCCATGTATTTGTGTACGTGTTCGTACAGTGCATTGATGTATGATTCAGCGGTCATGCAACTATTCTTCATTTGCATGGGTGCCGTGAAGTTAGCCACATCTGTTTATAGGTGTTTCGTCTCCTTTTAGAATACTGTTAAACAAAACCTTCCAGATCTTTATCACTTTCTTTCCTCCTAGCTTCCAAAAATTCACAGGAGTACAATCTATTCTGGGGGCTTTCCTGCAGATTGATTATGCATCACCATTTTTATCACATTTTTTCCTATCCTGACTAGAAGTTGTTTTTGACTTGATAGATATACTTAAGAGGAATTTCTTTAGATTCAACAACAGATTTTACCATCAGATTGATTGGGTGGCAATGGAGGAGGTAATAGTCCATGCTTGGGAGAGGGAAGCCATTTATATAGTTGTGTCTTTCGGCTTTTCCCGGTTAGGGGTCGCCACAGCGGAACTCTGGTCTGCTAATGATTGGCAGTAGATTTTTACGTGCCAGGTTGCCAGCCCTGATGCACAACCTTCAACGAAGGTACGCCCATTCACGCATGTCTCCACACAGAAGACGCTTTAGCTGAGAATCGAACAGGACAATGTCTTACTGTGAGGCGACAATGCTACCGCAGCACTACTTTCATCCAGTTGTATCTCAGATGCACTGGTGACCTTTCTTTTGGCAAAGGGACCTAGATACCCTTAATGAGTTCATAACTCATTTAAATAATTCTACTAATTTTCTAAGGTTTTTCAGTGAACTGGTGGAGTGAAGTATCAATTTTCTGGACATAATTTCATTTAACAGAGTTACTGGGAGATTGACATTCTAAATTTTAGATACCCTTAATGAGTTCATAACTCATTTAAATAATTATACTAATTTTCTAAGGTTTTTCAGTGAACTGGTGGAGTGAAGTATCAATTTTCTGGACATAATTTCATTTAACAGAGTTACTGGGAGATTGACATTCTAAATTTTCAGAAAAACAACATTTTCTAATACCTACTTATATGAAAAGAGTTTCCACTCTACACATTTAAAAGAGAACATTATAAAATGCCAAGCTAGCCATCTTTCCAAACTCACTTATGAAAATAAAGTATCTTACTAAGAGTGGAAACATTTTAACAGATGTTTGTAGACAGAGAATATGATAACGTTGATAGACCATAGTGGGTAAGGAGTAGACGGACTTTGCATAAACCCATTTTATGTGAGACCACCACATAAGAACAGATTAAACATGTGGACTGTAGTAACTTCACAAATAGCTTTTGCTTAGACCTTTTCTTTAAAAACTCCAGTATCAAAATCACATTAAATAACAACTGCAAAATTCTGAGGGCAAAACTGAATTGCTTAAAACATAGGGAATGACCCAAATTTCACTTTTAAGAAAAACAAATGCTACTAAGATGTTTCTCAAAAAAACAGACACACACACACACACACACACACACACACACACACACACACACACACACACACACACACAAACACACACACACACACACACACACACATACACACACACACACACACACACACACACACACACACACACACACACACACACACACACACACACACAAGAATGTTCCACAGAATAAGAAATGACTGGAAAATGTCCCTGTGAGTTTTACAAGATGTCTAAGTACATGATTAACAGTCCACATGTGACTATAAAAGGATATGACAGATACATAGGTACTAGATAACACTATAACTGAAACAGTACAGGAATTGCGCTTGTTACTACCTGTGGGAGTTGCAATTTCTTCTAGGTAGGGAAGACAATGAGGAAACTCTTAAAATGAGTATATAAACATGTAAAGCCTATCAAAAAGAAAGACTAGAAGAATGCTTTGTATAAGCACTCTACAACATACATCGAGTATAAAACAGTTTTCATTTTTTGTGCTTGACTCAGTGGAAACTGATTATTTAAAAGGAGATGTTAATAATTTGCTTGTTTGAAATAATAGAACTGGATTGTTAACTCAGTTTTAAGACTAACATAAACCCACGGTTAAATCTTAATTTGAATATTAAATGCAATTTAAAGAACAGAGCTCCTAAGTTGTGGCTCTAATGGTTCCTCAAAGGAGTGCTTGGTTGTTAATTCAGATTTTCTTTCACATTCGCCCTATTTTTGGGAAAGTACAGTTTTTCCATCTTCTGGTATAGTTTTAATTGTCAGTCACAGGTAAATGTTATAGCACAAGAACTTAATGACATAGGATAAGGAAAACCAAAAAAGCAAAGGTGGACTTTGTTCCAGACGTAATTTACCCATGTCAGGGAGTTGCAATATTAGGTATAATATTGCTTTCTAGGGGGTGTAGCAAATATAAAGTATGAAGTGGAGATTCATTGGAAGAGAAGTGTGGATCTTGTCTGACGTGGGTTAGAGCAAGTACAGCAGTGTCAAAGTAAAGTTTTTCAAGTTGTTCTGCAATAAATAAATAAAATATTCATTAAGGTCTCCTGGTCTGTATTAGCAAGAGATGCTATAGGATGAAGGAATACTGAAGACTATGAGATGCTGAAGGAATACTGAAGACTATGAGATGCTGAAACAGAGAAGAAACTAAGAAATCTTAGTATGTACTTAGAAGAAAGCAAGCAGATATGAAAAGTTGCATCACTTTAGCAGACTCATTCTTACCAAATCAAGTGAGCAAGAAATGTCAGATAAAATGTAAGCGAGTAGCAAGCAGGAAGTTCATGGTCATTTATTAATGAATGTAAAGCCTTGTGCCTGTGAAGCAGACCTTGTTGCTGTAACTTGATCTATAAGCTAACATTGACTTTTTGAGTCTGAATCAGTTTTATAAAAAATAACTTTAATGTGGTCTAAAATTAAGTAAGGTTGAAAGCCAAAAAGAGCACAGAACAAAATGAATTATGTGAATTAGCATTTTAAACAATTTAATAGACAACAAAAATGTAAGGTAATTTTCAAGAACTGTATTCAGTAATTCAGTTATTCATCTTGAGTTCAAGTACCACACTTCTGTTTCCTGCAAACACTACTGCAAGCAGAATAACTTTTATTGCAATTTGAGCAATTGTTTCTGGTGTCTACTACTCTGTTACTTAAGAAATATTTTACATGATGCTTCTCTCCTGGACTAAATGCCATTTTATTTATTACTGTTAATTATCCTAAGATGGAGAACTTTAGAAAAATAAGTGGGAGAGAGTGCGATGACTTACACCTACAAATATTCAAAAGAAGTTTGCAATAAACTGAAGTGTAATGTTTTAGAGAAGAAGGTGAGATATCTGTATGTATGAAGTTGGAGCACAGGAAATTTGAAGTACTGCAAGGGAATATTTATTCACTGATAGAATACTGGTTGCCTAGAACTGTCTTTCTGTAGGAATGATGAGAGGAGAAAGTATAGATGAACTTCAAACCTATACAAAGAAGATTTGATAGAAAAAACAGTAACTGAAAATGCAGCTGGATAAATGATAGGAAAACTGAGGCAGGTGTTTTTCTAATGGCAATCCATCTACAGCCTCCTTTTTGACATTTTTGTAAATGGGGTCAGAATTTCAATTCAACAGTGACAGTCATCTAGAACCAATGTTCATACCACCAGATGGTTATCCAGTGTTAATCAGTGTTTGATAAGAAAGGTAATTAACACAGAGATGACAAAATACACGTCACCTTCAAGAATGCATTGTTTTTTTTTGCATTCATATAAAATTAAAATCAATATGTAATCAAAGGAACCTAATACTGCACCTCTGAGGTACTTTCTCATTTACTGTCTACATCATTCAAGGGAAGGAAGGGAAGGCTGTTACGGATATATTAAAATCAGCTTAAAGCAAATAATCAATTAAGGTATGATTAATAGCTGACTTATGAAGGCATGTTATATAAGGTAAAAGATTTAATAACCTAAAGGATGAAATACTGAAGAATCATAAAAGCCAAACAAAATAATTATGAGTCTCTTATTTCCAACATGACTCATTCACGAATGAGGACCTCCTAATATATATTTCAACATGTGGGGAATCATGCTGTAAAAGGTAAAAGATGGCTAATTCTGGTTCTGGAACATTCTTCTGATATGAAAAGGTGTTTTAAAAGTCAATATTGAAAATAGCAGGTGAGGATTTTATAAGCAGCAGAGATTACATTTTACTTCACCGTTTCTCAGGTTTTCAAGGGTGTATTTCCATGCCCCCACTTTCTGACTACAGTGTGAAGACTCATTGACAGGCTAGCTATCCTGACTTGTCTCTTAATGCCTGAGTTTGTCTCTGTCTTTGTTTGTTCCACTTCTAATAAGGTCTAGTGTTGACTGGGAGAAATAAGGATTACATTTTTAGAAAGGTTAGCTTCAGAAGGTTCTTCCAGCTAGAAAGTGTGCATAAAGCTTATGATTGTGTAAAAAGCATTCACTGTTAGTTTCAGCAAATGTCTCTGTGTAATGCTTGCCTCTGTGCTTTGTTTAAAGCTTCCTCTATGTTGTACAGGTAAATATTACAATTTGAGCTGTAAAATATCAGCTTATAATCAATAGGTAAAAGGAAGGAACATTTGATGGCCACATTGATGGTATCTGGGAAACAGAATGAGTGTTTGTTTGTACAGAACTGCTTGGTTTAGGGCCTTCCTGCCTCACTGATACAGTGATAAGCAAAGACTTCTCTCAGGGTGATCCCTTAATACTTAACATCATCAGTTCACTCAGTGGTTCTCTCGTCAACCTACATTAGTAAATACTTATCTTTCCAGGAAGCATACAGTCTGCAAAAGAGCATAATCTTTGTTCTGCCCAAACCAGTTCCCTGTGACACACTAGTCAGCAGCAGTTTCACTCGTAACCAAGATAACTCCATTCTGACAAACAGGGTTTTGCAGATAGACGAAAGAGGCTCTATAATTTATTTATCTTTATTCCTTCCTCAGAATCCACACACTGTCCAGTCCATATTGTGTCGGCTCCATTTCTTTTTTTGATCATTGCTGCATTAGTTTCCTCTACTGGACAGTTTTAACAGCTCTCTTATATGCCACATCCACTTCTGCATTCCCACATACCTCCCTGAATTTGCTTGAGTACTTGCTCACCTTCCCGTCTGTATCAAAAAGACATATAGTTAATTATGGAGGAATGCACCATGGATTATTACCCCCTAATATTCTCACAATGAAGGCTGATGCACCCCATGAGACTTGTCATTTAGAATGTCTATCTCCTTCCCACCCGGAGGCTGGTTAGATGTCTGCCTGCTCCTAATGCATGCACGCACAGTAGGTCATGCACATCTCAGTGCACAGTTCTAGCAAGCCTGTTTGGCACATTATTTATTCACACATGCAAATGGATCATGCATGTATCCATATACACATATGAAGCACATAGTCTCTTACTTACCGACCATTATTACAGACAGATGGGCTGCAGATTTTTAAAATAAAATCTATTTTTATCACCGACATCCCAAAGAAGTGCATAGGTGACTTGATCATTTTCCAAACTCTAAATAGCTGTGTGCACAATGTATGAGGAAGTATATGTTTGTTTCCTGTGTTTGACTGCCATCCTATACAGGATTAATTTCTCTGCCATGTACCAAATGAGTGACTGTATAGGGTCTAGTTCCCTTGCAACACAATGAACTCAATAAAGCACTTATCAGGGAATTCATTAATTATTTCTGAGCTGCATAAACCACCATTGACTCTGTCCCCTTTTCCCCAATCCATATACAAACTATACTACGCTTTTTCTTTCTGCTGACCTCCGAAAGTAGATTGTAGCTTTTAAGGATGTGGAAAAGAGCTTAGGATTTTTTGATGTGCTTACCCACTTACTCTTTTCCTGTGGTAACCTGAAAGTAAGCTGTACAATGCCTGTAATGCCAAGTCTTGTAGGAAAGTGCTTCCATGCCCCACATCTGTTTTTAGCATCATTTTCCTTAGCTGTCTGTCAGTCCACAGTATTTTCTGGCCAATTTCCATTCATTCCAAGCCACCAAGCAAATGGTCAATTAGGATGAGCCATCATACAGACTGCCATTATAGGTGGTTAAAGGGTTTCTTTTTATACCATAACATATCCCCTAAAATAGTACAATTTCTGTCAGGGATGGGAAGTGGATTTCTTTGTCTGTAGTGGAGACATTTCACCTTACTGTGTAATCCTAAAGTTTCTGCAACCCTCACCACAGGAAAGACAAATGGGCCATGTCCCTTCATTCCACTCCCTCCCTGCCTGCGTGGCAACTCCATTGATAGGACTACTATTCAAAGCATACTCTTTCCAGGGTTGCAGTAAAGGCTTTATATCCCTGGACCACATATCCAAGCTTATAGCCCCACATCCTGACTAAAGTGCAACAACTCATTTGCAAGCTTGTTCTTTTGACTTGTCCATTAATCAAGAGCTTGAACCCCAACTACAGCAAAGCTACCAGAAGTCACTCACACTCAAGCATGACAACAGGCATCACCTTACACTCCATGGTGGGTGAACAGGCACTTGTGGCAGCCATTTCCATGTTCAAAAATGGCTCTTCCAACATCTGGGCTCAGTGTTTAAACCTGGTTCAAAATCAGGGATGTACCCTTTTGCATCATAGAGGCAGCTAAGAGTGTCTGCAGATTCTACTAGGCCTCTCAATTGTGTCTTCATACACACCACTTCTCCTTGATGGAAAGGAACAGCAGTTACAGAATGCTAACTGTCTCCACCTCAAGCTTGTTATACATTCTGGTGAAAATTTCAGACAAAGGCTGAGGTCATAGGATGAAACAGAAGGAAAATACAGAAGACAGAGGTTTGGGAAAGCAGAGATAGGCTGGTAAATTTCCCCTGGTAAGTTTTGCTAGAATATAGTGTTGAAGTAATTCAGTTGTGTTTAGGTACAGTCCTAGGACAAAACTTTATCAAGGAGATGTTAATTGTTTATGTAAAAAATTATTGTATGGTTAATGCATATGATGGTGTACAAATGCATACAGTACTTTTTCAGTAGCAAAATGAAGGAACTTTATTTTGGGAATCTTGGTCTACTTTTATTTACCATTGCCCATCTTTCCACATCCAATTTCCAACCACGCAGCATCCTGCCAGCCGTTATACCATCATGATAAAAATAAGCACCTATGATACTGTAAGCATGGTTTTGAGGACCCTGAAACTTGCTGAACCCCCCAGCACTGAGACCCCCCACCCCCACTGCCATCTCTAAGTGTACTAACTCAAGTGATGCATCAACTCAGGAAAAAAGGGTGGTATGCCTCACATGTCACGGTCTTTGCTTTTAGTTCTTTGGGGAGCTCTGTGAAACAAATCTGTAAGTGTTTCTTTCAGTAATGATGTCATACAAATGTAAGATGTAAGAAGCTGTATAAAAACACAGTTTTGTTTTGTAATATAGATACATCAAAGCTGAAAAATGGAAAAAATGAATATAAGTTGATATTCTTGTTTCCAATAAAACAGACTGCACAGTGGTAAAACATACAAAGCCATTTAAGAAAAGCATACAGTTGTGTGGCTGCTATAAATGAACTAGAATTCATACAGAACTGAGTGAGTGACTTTGCAAACAAGATGCTTAAATCTGAAAACCTAAATCCTAAAAGAAATGGGAAAATCTAAAATGATGTGCTCTTTGCAGAGGGGGGCCTGGTTGTACAGAACAATGCTGCCTGAATATTTCCCAGTGATGACTTATTTCATGCAGTGCTCTGAAGACTCTACAAGTGAGGTGACTCTTCCACATTTACAGAGCAACTGTTGGTCTAGTTTGTGCTTGTCACTTGTAATATACAATATACTTTATGGACTGAAAAGGAGTAACCTTTCTGATCAAAGGTACTGAGCTCATGTCTACGCATTCTGCTCATGAGTCATCTGCTACTGTTACAGTATTATAAAAAACAGTGGTAGGTTACAGTAAATATTCAGATAGCTGTATAACTGCCATCTATATGTGTACATTTTTGCATTCAGTCTCTGTCCATTAGTATGCTTACTAGTATATTTAATTTTCAGAGCATATTGCTAGCCACCCGATGGTGTAAACATTGGCTCTAGAATAGATTATTGTTACTATTGAAGTGATACCCCAACCCCATGTGTAATCATGGGAAAAGGGGTTATGGTCGGATGGATTCCTTAACATTGTTTATTTCAAGTAAATAATTTTTGTATTCAGTTTCAAAAGCTCAGGAATATCTGCTTATTAATGCATATAAGGATAATTAACAAAACAGGTAATTTTTTAACTGTTGGAGTCTGCTGTTCATTAAGAGTCTATTTTGCTACAGCTGCCATTAAGTGCTAATGCTAGTTAATTCTGAGTCTTTAGTAACTGAAATCTTTGGTTATAAGCAGTTATTTAGTATATATTACTCCATATTAGTATTATTAACATTGATACATGCCCATAAGTCCATTTGTTGTGCATTCATGGAATAGCAATAAAAACAAGTAACACTAGTATCTCCATTGTTATGAAATTTATTCTAGGATTAGGAATCAATATGATGCTTTAGGATATGAATTAGTTGTGTTCATGCTGGTGAAGTTGAACCTGCAGTGATAATGCCATTGCACCATTGCTTAAGATGACATTTACTATGCTTTTGTAACTACATTAAACCTCTGAACTCTTTAAGATGGCGTGTTATACAATGCAGTGACCTTCCCCTTTTGCAGTCTGGCTCTGCATCTCTTTGTTATACAGGTGCACACAACACTCCTCCCCCTTCTATAGTACAACAGTGCTCTATCATTTCTCCATCTGAGGAGTTATTACATTGTAAACCCAAGACAAGTTACTGGAATTGTTAAATAAAAGTTCTTTGTCCAGTCATTTTACACAGTCCTTCACAAGCTGCACACTTGACTAGTAAATTACATGTCTGTATATGCCCAGTCATACTGTAACTACAACTCTCCTTTGTTTTTAAGGCTTCTCTAGTTTTGCTTATCATCTTGTGTCTGCCCATCATAATATTTGCTAATTTGTAGCAAACCAGTGAAGGAAAAAAAAATGCATACAAATTTGCCATATTAAAGTAACAAATTTGTATGCTTGCTTTTGTCAAATGTATTACAGTAGACTCCCTGTTATCCAGTCCAGACCTTAGGCTGAATAAACAAATGGCTGGTTAATCAGAAAAAGCATACAAAATAGCATTTGTAGGTTTTAAATCAGCTAGCATAACAGAATTTGTGTTAGTATGCATTTTTCTAAAAAATATGAAGTCTAAAGCTCAAACATCTGCCATTATTTAGCCTAGAGGAGGCAGAAGTACTGTTCTTCTCTGCTGTCTTTTGCTAGTGCTATGGCAGAAATTTGATGGCCTGTTAAAGACAGGCCGGATAAGAAAGATTCTACTGAATAACACAAGCAGCGTTTCTCCCTATCAGCTTTAACAATGATTACAATTAATACTAGAGCTACCTCTAATTTGCAAGGCCAGTGGTTGGGCTCTACAATAATAATAATAGTGTGGACTGGGCCCAAGTTAGATGAAAACCCTTGTGATAGTTCTATTGGCCCACTTCATGTTGTTGATGGTAGGCTGCAGGCTTCAGTCATCCAGTAGCAGAATTTCATTGTTTTGTCGGTATGGGAGAAGGATAAAGTTTCAGTGTTTTAATTAGAGATACTATGTATTGCGTTATTTCAGGTTATAGAGAACACCCATGCCTCAGGAAGGTTTGCCCTTGGTTTAGTTCTTGGAACCTTGTAGTGTATTTCGTGCATTACTGCATGCATACTGGATTTCTACTTGTTTTGTATTTAACTGAGCCGCACCTAGATTTAGACAACTGTTTCTTGGCTGCTTATAACAGCCAGAGATATTCATTTTAATGTTGCTTGCTGCTGTCAATGGATCCCAATTTCAGTTACTAAAAATGTGCTTTGTGTCATTAGCCCCACTTTCTACTTTGGAAAACTCTAAAGGGAAAGCTCCTTATATGTCTTTTATTTTCTGATGTGGTTTGTAATTATGTGCAATAATTGTGTCTGTTGTGATCTGTCACGGTTATAATGATGTAAATGAAAACTGTTACATTAAAAGACCGAATACCCAATTTAACTTTGGTGCACAGATCTTGACACCTAAGTGGCACACAATACTTTCTCAAACTGGCTAATATTCAAAGCATAATAAATTACCTGCATTTATTTTTTAATTCAGAGTAAATCAGAAAAAACAAACAAAAGTAATTTGGTGGCAAAAAAAAAATCGAACTAAATTAAACTGATTAGGGAATATATCTGCTGGTTTGTGAGTATAAATATGCTTCCATAATGTTTTGCATAAATGATTTCATGAATTTTGGAAAACAGACAAGTATGTTCTCATACTGAGAACAAAGCAGGATGATGCAACCTTATTTCTTAAAAAAAAAAAAAAAAAAAAAAAGCTGATATGAGGGGATAAGATTAAATGATGCCGACGCTGTTCATAATTACACAGTGAAGACCGAGGAGGCTTTCCTTTAAAGAAAAACTATCCAAAGTACAAGCAACATAAAAGGGCAACTCCTTTATTTCAGCTCAAGGCTAGAGAAAAGGGATTATTTCTTGGAACAACACACTGTTACTGTTCATTATTTGCTACTACCTTGTTGATTAAATTGGTAATTTTCTCTTCATCTTTAGCCAGAATGTGCATGTGTGTCTATACATGTATGTATTGTGCAGATCTGATGTGTACATGTGTGTGTGTGTGTGTGTGTGTGTGTGTGTGTGTGTGTGTGTGTGTATCCCTTTTTATAACATATGGAAGACAAGAAGCTGAAATGATTAGTGAATATAATGTCTGCTGACTCGTGTGTTAACAGTCCCTTGAGCATACCAGTTCCTGCTCAGTTGCCACGTGCTACGTTATCTGTAAGGTGTGGTACTAGTGTCAGCTTTTTTTTACCAGCAACACAAAGAGCTGTGACTTATTTACCTTTATATTACTTAATATTTGCCAGTGCCGCAAACTTACATCACCACCTTCCAGCAGTAAATAATGCCACAAAATCTTTCAAAATAGTCTAGGTTCTGTGATACTGGAAGCCTATGGTATGTACAAAAAAAAAAATTAGACTTCAAACAGAAACACAAGTTCTAAACAAATACAAAGTTTTATACATTACAAAATATTTCTTATTCACCTTTAATTAGTAAATTTTGAGACTGCGCTAAAATTTCTCCATGCAGCTTTTATCTGATCTTCATTTTGGGTGCAAAAGTCCAGCACCTCTCACTGGCAGGGATGTTATGGTACATAATTACTGATCATGCAGAAGGAACAAGAAAACAGCTGGATCAGGTTACATAATTACTGAGCCACAAAAGACAGCCACTATAATTGATCACAGTTTAATAATCATAGGCTGGAATGCCCATACACCTAAAGGTGACACCACTACATTTAATTTTCTTTATAATTCATATTAACTCAGTAAGTAGTGAGCAGAAAGAAATTTAGAACACATTCCAAGTGCATATTAGAATAATTTGAAATATTCTGTAGACTGACATAAGTGCAACTATTTTAACGGCATTACATATGTGAAATTAGAAGGGATTCCCATGGTGGACAATGAATTATCAAAAGGATATATTTTCATATGTGATTACAGAAGTAACAAGTATGAGAGCGAGCCAAGGGATAACCAACCCACTGATACTGCTGTTGGGAAACTAGCATGCTCGGTAGGGGAGCGCACAAGAAGGTAATTAGGCTAGGAGACCGAATGGGGAAGGGGTCCATAAAAAGGTAGATGGGTAGGTGGGGAAGAAGTTAAAAAGCCACAGGTAGTTAGGCAGATGCCCTTTTCCAAGAGCAGAGTAGGACAGAACAGGACACCCATCTTTCCTCGTGAAAGCAGGAAGTAGTGTAGTTAGTACAATGTTAGGTTGGGTAGGTGCTTGCTGACTCATAAAGGAAGATTGCAGTAGGGGATCAGGAAGGAATTTCCTGCTTTTTTCCACCAGGTTTTTGCCTTCCCGAGCAAGTGGTAGGCAAGTTAGATAGGTGCTGCAGTCATGAAGGTGGAATGCCAGACTCGGAAGACTAAAATTGCAAAACAGTGGACTTTTCCTAGTATGGGGTGCAGGCTTGGACAGCTTGGCCTTTTTTGGGTGAGCCACCTTATTGTGTAGCAGGTAGGCTGGGGGTCACAGCCTGGAGTCCTTTAGGTTGCAGATCCCCTTCAGCCACTGGTATCTGTCTTAATGTTGGCGTGGACTGTTGATTGGATCCCTTCAGTCTTTGTTATTGGTTGATCATTACAGGGACTGCAACCAGTATTTTATGGCCTGGTTGATTTTATTTCCTTCCTTTCAAGTTCTGCACTTTGCTTTCATTTGAATGTTCATTGATTGGCATTGATTTGGTCTGATTGGCATTGACGTCTGATCTGACACTGATTTGATACATACTTCGATCTGACTGGCATAACAGATAAATGTCTGCAGCCATTTTTTCCTATCAAATGTGTGGTGTGTCATATTTAAGTTATATGCATGCATATTTTCGCCTTAAGGCAATAATAAAGATGCCATTTATTTCAGCTGAGTGCAAGCTGTGACACATAACAATGCAACAAGTGTCAAGTATGAATGCATGCTACATGCCATTTATTTTCTGTGTAAAGAAGTAATGAAGTGGCTAGCTGTACTGTACTGCACAATAGTTTAGGATTGCACCTAGCTGTCTCAGGGAGAGAAGGAAGAGAGAGAGAGGCTCTGCTGTTGTGCAGTCCCTTAGGCAGCCATAAACAGAATAGTGTCTAGCTTTAAAAGATCAGGGAGGACAAGTCTTTGACTTGTTTCGGGCAAGCATAATAAGGTGCTGAGCTGATCTGTGTACTTGAAGTTCTTTTTTTAGTGTGTTCTGTGTGTATAAGTGTGATAAATGATATTGTAGCTATAAAGACAATTTGAAGCAGCGTGACAGTAGTAGGTAGTTGAAACGATACTAAGGAGAGAATAGCTGGGAGAAGGCACTCGTACACGTGCAGCGATCGCATACTGCATTCTGGTAGTTGCATGGTCAGAGACTCGCCTTGAAAAGATTTTAATGGCTTGCTTCAACTTTGGGGGACATACTGGTCATTAGATGGAGAGAATGATGATGATGATACCCTAATGGACAGTGCCAGTGCATGGGTCAGAATATGGACATGTCACTTGGTTAGGAGCTTCAGTTGGTTTGTTGCTGTATGAAGTCCAGCTGTAACTGTCAGTAGCAGGAACTTGCTTACCTGGTAATTAAGTGTTTGTCTGGCAGGCAGAGAAAGAACCCGTTCAGAAACTAATTTTAATTACAGCAACAACAGAGACTTCAAGATAATGCTTCCCCCTCCCTAATTATCAGTGATCACTGCATCGTCTTACTTATTCTCAGGGATGGGAGAATTGTCGAATATTACAAGGACAAAACTCTAGCTTTGAGGAGTCTCACTAGCTCCAACATGAGGAACTGACCTTTGTCCAGGTATTCAAGAGATAGAATTGTAAATAAACAGCTTTCAAAAATTAAAACGCTTATGAAACAAAAGTGGCCTTACTTAGCACTTGTAAGGGGTAAGAGTGAAAAAGAAAACATTTTGTGTTACCTAAGGATTATGATGTATAGAAAGACAAATAAACTGACTTTGTCTCAAAGTTTTAAGCAGTCAACCTGAAACTCATTACAGAAATTTATTTTCGGTAAAACCAAACGAGGCGTCAACAGACTGACAAAAACTGGTATTTTAAAAAAAGAAATAACATTACTTTTGTTTTAGTGATTTGTTCAGCCATTCACATACTTGATAATTAGGTAGGTATACTGTTTACAACGTGTCTTTCAGAGGCATGACTTGACCGTATAGAAGACAAGATACAGAACACATTTACCAAACTTATTGAATACCATACTAGACATGCATAGCAACAGAAACTCATTGAAAAATACAAGCTCTGACCAAATAATGACAGCTGCAAATCAGACCTAAGCACAACACAGTCTCAGAAATCAGCACTATATTTTAACAACAGGGGGTACCAGATCCCACCGATAACCTAGTGTACATAGGATGGAATGCAAAGGTATGACAAAAAGAACTTCTGAAAACAGGAGCTCTTGAGTTGCAGTCCCAAATGACTGCTGGGACTAGCAGGCTGAACAAGGCCAGGTTGACATGGAGAAGAGCATGCTATTTGCTCAGGCAGCTCCTGAAAACAACATTCTAGATTAAAATTCGAAATGTATTTAGATAACTAAACTGAAGCATCCCCTGTAATAAAACTCATAAATATTTCAAAGAAAATGAAGCAATAAATGTGACAGAGATAAAAATAGAACACTGATGCAATAATCTCAAAGGTAAGATTAAACATATTTTTTGAGAGGTTGCTTGCATGCAGTGAGCATTGGGGACATTTTCAAGCATCAAGACAGAAAGTTTACAAGGTATTGTCCCTGAAAAAGAAAGGAATGATGAACAATATGCTTTTGTCAGAGATGTGCAGTTTCAAAAGGAGGTGTCTGTGTTAAAAATGTATATATCTATAGCAGTCAGGTCCCAGTGATTTATGAGAGCTATGCACTTTATTTAAACATTTTCAAAAGCTGTAGTTTCATGGTTAAACATTACTTGGCATTTCCATAAAGAAAAATAACAAATGGAAATACCACAGGATAAAGTGCCCCAATCGATGTGAAAACGCTGTGGAGTACAATAAAACAGCCGCTCACCAAAAGAATCCAAGGCCCATAAACGTTCCAAATACTTTATTAAATAACACAAACAGGAAAAAACGTCGACCTAGGTTTCGTCCGTTGTACGAACTTCATCAGAACACAACTTACTGCATTTAAGTTCCTTATATATGTGTGCACAAAATACTAAATGAGCCTATTGACCAATAAAAATCATATGAATCTTGAACAGTAATTAATTAATTAATCAATTGAAACCAGAAATGCAAGGACATATCCCCTATGTTAAAACTAAACTACACAAAATTACATAAATACAACCCCTCCTATAAATACATTGCATAATATATATAAAAACCCTAAAACATATTATTAAGCATGAAATCTGAATAAAATTAATTATGTTGTATAATGTAAACAACTATCGACCGATACCTGAAAATCTGCAATGCCATTCGACCACATAGCTAAACAATATAATACAGAGTTATATAGGTGTACCAAATACATCGTACTTAAATATTATAATAATATTAAACTATATTTTGTTAAATTGATAGGTATTGAAATATTATATATTATAAAAGGTATTATAATAAAATAAAATAAGATAAAATGTAAATAGTGGGATATCTTGAATGGAAAAATGGGAAATATATCTGTGTATAAATAAATATTAAAAATTGAAAATTGTTGTGAACTATAAAAATGGCCCGGCAATATAACTAAATGTAAATATATATATATAGATATATATAATAATATATATATATAAATATAAGAATATATATATAAAATTATATAAACACATAAATATATAAATATATAAATGTATATATAAATATATAATATATAATATATAATGTAATATCAATTAGTAATGAGGAACGTATAGAAACCAATACATAATATAATATTCCATGTACATATTATACACACCCACTAATACCCCTTAATGTTGTTCAACCATAATAGGGGCTTAATACTAGTATATTCATTTAAACCAGGGTGTTGATTAGCATTAAGTAATAACTGCATCCTCAATTCTGACAAATCTAAATTATATTTAGTTAATTTTCCTTGTAAGTCCACATTCTGGTGTATAACACCAAAAAACTTAAAGGAATGATCTTGAAATTGATTAATATGTCTGGCAAGGGCATTCGTTAATTTATTATTCTTAATATTCAATAAATGTTCTTTTACTCTGTCCCTTAGATGTCTACTAGTTTTACCTACATAAAATCCCTCGCACTATTGACAAACAGCTATATAAACTACGTTCTTGGTATAACAATTTATGTACTGACTAATCCTAATATTGTATTTATTAACTGTCACAACAGTGTCTATATTAATCATATGCTTACAGGTTGAACATCTACCACATTTATAATTGCCCACTGGTTTTAATGAATCAATGTGGGTATTACTATTCAGACCCTCGAATATGTCCTTAAAAGAAGTATCCTTCCTAAACACATATTTAACATTCCCTGCAAACATTTCGCCCAGAGATTTATCTGTACTTATAAGTTTCCAATTTTTGTTGATAATGTTTTTTATACATGAAGAAATGCCATTAAAGGTGGTAATATACAAAGGAATATTATTACAAATAAATTTATTCACGTCTACAGCTTGACTTGGATGACCTTCTCTAGGAATCAAATCCTTGCTAAGTAATATGGGTTTATATATACCCTTATTCCTTTTATATTTCACTTCTTTGGCTATATCGCTACAAAATTCAACTGGATAACCCCTGTTTAAAAATAACACACTGATATAGGTAATTTCCTGATCAAAGTCCACGTCCTCGCTGACCATTCTTGCTGCCCTCACCATCTGTCCTTTGACCACTGCTTTCTTCTGATGGTGAGGGTGCCAGCTGTCAAAATGTAGGTACGAATTTGAGAAGGTGGACTTCCTATGTATGTTTGACACTAACTTCTTGCCAACCTTATCATAAGTTAGCTTAATATCTAAATAACTAATACTTTCTTGACTAATAATATATGTGAATTTTAAAAAGGATACACTGTTATTAATATACTCTAAAAAACGTTTTAAAATTGCTTGCTCCCCTTTCCAAATAATAAATAGATCATCTAAAAACCGGCCATAAAATTTAATATATTTAAAATATTCGGAATTGAACACATAATTAACTTCCCAATAAGTTAGAACAAAATTCGCGAAACCCGGGGCACACGCTGCCCCCATGGCTACGCCACTAACCTGTTTATAATAGGCCCCATCAAAAAATATAAAATTGTTTTTTAATACTATGCCCATTAATTTGACTAAAACATTAATCTTATTCTGATCATACAGGTTATTGTAGTATAATTGTTCCTCTAACCAATCCAAGCCCCTATCCTGGGGTATAACAGTGTACAAATTGCACACGTCCATAGTGACAAAAGTGTCATTATCTTCAAATTCTACGGCTTTGATTTTCCCCAAAAAGTCCCAGGAGTCCTTCAGAATATATGAAAAAAATGCAATGCCTGACTTCAAATGATGGTCCAAAAATTTACTAATAAAATGTGTCTTGCTACGTTTACCGTCTACAATTGGTCTAAATTGTAGGTTATCCAAACCTTTGTGTATTTTTGGGATACCAAAAATACCACTAATCACAGGAAAATCATTCTGTAAAAATTGCCATTCATGTTCATCCAATTCTCCTTGAAACAGCATATCAAATAGTGTTGTATCGATCCTCTTGTTTGCTATATTTATTTCGTTCCTACTAATCTCTGTGTATGTTTCATCAACCAACATTGCATTCATGTAAGAGACATAGTCATTACTATCCACTATCACAATGCCATTGCCCTTATCGGGTTTCATGATCCTAATGTTCTCAATGGCCAAAATTCTACCTAATATGAGCTCCTCTTGTTTAGTTAAATTATTCCCATTGCATAATTTCCGACCATATTTACTGTAGGCGTCCCTAAAATCATTTTCAGTCACCTTCTCAAAAACTGCTATTTTTTCATTCATAGGGGGATTATAGGTACTAGGTTTGGACAATCTGTTATTGCCATTCTCAATATTTCCCCAAACATTACTCTGGTACAATATTTTCAAATTTAACTTTCGAGTAAATAATTTCAAATCAATTATACTGTTAACCAAGTTGCCCCTCCTCTTTGGTACAAAACTAAAGCCCTTTGAGAACAATTCAACACTATCTCTGTCAAAAGATTGATTAGTGTAATTGTATAACTTAAAATCACCCTTATTGTTCTCAATAACGTTGGGTTTAAAAAACAACCCGCATCCCCTTTGTCTTCCAACTATTGAATTACCATTCATCTGTGTATACCTATCAATGTCCACTATAAAACTAGTGTTATGGTTATTACAATCGTCAGCATTATTTACATTAAAATCAACCATCACCTCTGTTTGCGATTGTTCAGCATAATCATAAATTGTCAAGTCAAACAATGCATCACTGTTAATTATAGTATTTGAATGCATACCCCCATCAATTGGCATGGTCGTACATTGACCGTTCTCTTGTATACCACCATCATCGCCCAATACCGTATCGGTACTGGGATTAAAACATGCTTGAACATTAACATTAGTATCAATTATATCAATTGTTTGCAATTGCTTATCATAATCATATAATGACAAATCGTAAATTGAATAACTGTTGTCCGTAGTGTTGAAACACTTATCACTGTCGAATGGCATTTTCTTGCAACAATCAAATTTACAACTATTTGGATTAATAATGTCATTGAAGTCAGAAGTTTTCCGCCGTTCTTCACCGCTATGAGAATGGCTTATATTGTCCCGTCTGAGTCGGTCTACTGTTGTAGATCGAACAATGTCAATTTTGTTGCATGTTTCCATATTTAAAAAACTGTTATATTCCGGTAACTGCCGTTGTGTACTACACTCGTACACAAAAGTGTCATGTATACCATTAACCCTGTCCACATCGTCAAAATTGACCGTAATGCCATGGTTGTCATTATACACATCCCTAAATAAATTGTCAGATTCAAATTGGGTATCAACTTGATCAGTGAACCCAGTCCCAGATGGAGAAGAATTAATCAAAGGAACTGGATAACACACAACAAAATCACTACTAACCACATTACGACCGCTGATGGTACTACATGACTTAGTCCCAGGACAAAAGGAAGAAGAAGAAGAAGAAGCAGAAGGGAGGTCAATATGCTTACCCAGTACCTCAACGCGGTGGACGCCATCGGCTACTTGCGCGTCCCCCACACGTTTTTTTGCGATTGAAAGTTGACTTTCCCATTTTTGTCGTGGTCTTTTCTTGGTCGAACTGCTGTGTAGTCATATTCTTCCTCCTCTTCATACTGGTGTTGCCCCTTGAGCCTCTTTGATCTCCTAAGACCATCGCCCTCTCTCAATCCGTCGTACTGTCGGAGTCCATGACTATCCGTGTGCAAGGGGGATGTGATGTCATCCAATACATCCAAACGGTTTGTTCTCACTTCCGCTCTCCCCTCATTAGGACTGTTTCTTGTGGGTTTAGATTTTGGGTACACCAATCCGGAAGAATACACTTTCATGTCTCTTTTAATTTTAAGCTGCTTTTTGTCGTAAATAATGTTGCAACTATGTTCAACCTCTTTAATTACATTAATATAGTTTGTATAATATTGGTCGAAAAGCAAATCTTGACTAATGGAACTATTTAATCGTTCCAATTCTAATAAAAGTGTGTCTATTTTCTTCTCATTGTATGTAATCATAATTTCCATAAGTGCTATTCCCGTTTTATTAAATAATTCATGCAGCTCATTTAACATGTCGGGTTCATGCTCGCTGCCGTTGGGGGTAACGCCACAGCCTCAGTCCTTTTGGAACTAACCCCAACTCAATATTTCTCCGTAAGTACCCATTTTCCATTTGGGTTCTTTTCAATTTAAACATTTTAACTTCAAAGGTTCTCAGCCATTCATGCATATTACCTTCCATCTGGTTGTTTTGAATACTGGTAGAATGAGATTTGGTGTTAAATAAATACTGGTTGGTCCTCCAGGAATCACTGTTAACCGGCTCGGGTTGCACATTCACTCGAGTGGCATGAAAGACTTGCCCACTAGATGTACCGTTAGTACCAACAACTGTAGGTGCCGTAGGCGGGGTCGCTTGTGTCAAAGGTAGCCCCAAACTACTACCGGAATCCAAACTGGCATTGAAGGTAGTCATAAGTTTATTGATCAAAACCGAATGCTGTTTGAGCTGCTCGTTCATGTCCTTCAACAGCACAGCCACATCGATAGTCCCACCTTCCTCCTCCATGTCGAAACACCAGGAAACCAAGAACCAAAAACCACAAATGGAAATACCACAGGATAAAGTGCCCCAATCGATGTGAAAACGCTGTGGAGTACAATAAAACAGCCGCTCACCAAAAGAATCCAAGGCCCATAAACGTTCCAAATACTTTATTAAATAACACAAACAGGAAAAAAACGTCGACCTAGGTTTCGTCCGTTGTACGAACTTCATCAGAACACAACTTACTGCATTTAAGTTCCTTATATATGTGTGCACAGAATACTAAATGAGCCTATTGACCAATAAAAATCATATGAATCTTGAACAGTAATTAATTAATTAATCAATTGAAACCAGAAATGCAAGGACATAACCCCTATGTTAAAACTAAACTACACAAAATTACATAAATACAACCCCTCCTATAAATACATTGCATAATATATATAAAAACCCTAAAACATATTATTAAGCATGAAATCTGAATAAAATTAATTATGTTGTATAATGTAAACAACTATCGACCGATACCTGAAAATCTGCAATGCCATTCGACCACATAGCTAAACAATATAATACAGAGTTATATAGGTGTACCAAATACATCGTACTTAAATATTATAATAATATTAAACTATATTTGTTAAATTGATAGGTATTGAAATATTATATATTATAAAAGGTATTATAATAAAATTCGCGAATTTTGTTCTAACTTATTGGGAAGTTAATTATGTGTTCAATTCCGAATATTTTAAATATATTAAATTTTATGGCCGGTTTTTAGATGATCTATTTATTATTTGGAAAGGGGAGCAAGCAATTTTAAAACGTTTTTTAGAGTATATTAATAACAGTGTATCCTTTTTAAAATTCACATATATTATTAGTCAAGAAAGTATTAGTTATTTAGATATTAAGCTAACTTATGATAAGGTTGGCAAGAAGTTAGTGTCAAACATACATAGGAAGTCCACCTTCTCAAATTCGTACCTACATTTTGACAGCTGGCACCCTCACCATCAGAAGAAAGCAGTGGTCAAAGGACAGATGGTGAGGGCAGCAAGAATGGTCAGCGAGGACGTGGACTTTGATCAGGAAATTACCTATATCAGTGTGTTATTTTTAAACAGGGGTTATCCAGTTGAATTTTGTAGCGATATAGCCAAAGAAGTGAAATATAAAAGGAATAAGGGTATATATAAACCCATATTACTTAGCAAGGATTTGATTCCTAGAGAAGGTCATCCAAGTCAAGCTGTAGACGTGAATAAATTTATTTGTAATAATATTCCTTTGTATATTACCACCTTTAATGGCATTTCTTCATGTATAAAAAACATTATCAACAAAAATTGGAAACTTATAAGTACAGATAAATCTCTGGGCGAAATGTTTGCAGGGAATGTTAAATATGTGTTTAGGAAGGATACTTCTTTTAAGGACATATTCGAGGGTCTGAATAGTAATACCCACATTGATTCATTAAAACCAGTGGGCAATTATAAATGTGGTAGATGTTCAACCTGTAAGCATATGATTAATATAGACACTGTTGTGACAGTTAATAAATACAATATTAGGATTAGTCAGTACATAAATTGTTATACCAAGAACGTAGTTTATATAGCTGTTTGTCAACAGTGCGAGGGATTTTATGTAGGTAAAACTAGTAGACATCTAAGGGACAGAGTAAAAGAACATTTATTGAATATTAAGAATAATAAATTAACGAATGCCCTTGCCAGACATATTAATCAATTTCAAGATCATTCCTTTAAGTTTTTTGGTGTTATACACCAGAATGTGGACTTACAAGGAAAATTAACTAAATATAATTTAGATTTGTCAGAATTGAGGATGCAGTTATTACTTAATGCTAATCAACACCCTGGTTTAAATGAATATACTAGTATTAAGCCCCTATTATGGTTGAACAACATTAAGGGGTATTAGTGGGTGTGTATAATATGTACATGGAATATTATATTATGTATTGGTTTCTATACGTTCCTCATTACTAATTGATATTACATTATATATTATATATTATATATTATATATTTATATATACATTTATATATTTATATATTTATGTGTTTATATAATTTTATATATATATTCTTATATTTATATATATATATTATTATATATATCTATATATATATATTTACATTTAGTTATATTGCCGGGCCATTTTTATAGTTCACAACAATTTTCAATTTTTAATATTTATTTATACACAGATATATTTCCCATTTTTCCATTCAAGATATCCCACTATTTACATTTTATCTTATTTTATTTTATTATAATACCTTTTATAATATATAATATTTCAATACCTATCAATTTAACAAAATATAGTTTAATATTATTATAATATTTAAGTACGATGTATTTGGTACACCTATATAACTCTGTATTATATTGTTTAGCTATGTGGTCGAATGGCATTGCAGATTTTCAGGTATCGGTCGATAGTTGTTTACATTATACAACATAATTAATTTTATTCAGATTTCATGCTTAATAATATGTTTTAGGGTTTTTATATATATTATGCAATGTATTTATAGGAGGGGTTGTATTTATGTAATTTTGTGTAGTTTAGTTTTAACATAGGGGATATGTCCTTGCATTTCTGGTTTCAATTGATTAATTAATTAATTACTGTTCAAGATTCATATGATTTTTATTGGTCAATAGGCTCATTTAGTATTTTGTGCACACATATATAAGGAACTTAAATGCAGTAAGTTGTGTTCTGATGAAGTTCGTACAACGGACGAAACCTAGGTCGACGTTTTTTCCTGTTTGTGTTATTTAATAAAGTATTTGGAACGTTTATGGGCCTTGGATTCTTTTGGTGAGCGGCTGTTTTATTGTACTCCACAGTGTTTTCACATCGATTGGGGCACTTTATCCTGTGGTATTTCCATTTGTGGTTTTTGGTTCTTGATTTCCATAAAGAAGTTTGTTGGATGCACTCTCAGAGCAGATATCCTGTCTTGATATGAGAAGCCATAGAAAGTAAACGCACACATGTCCTGTTGTACCTCAGAGTAGGTAGGGACTAACTCAAATAATGCAGGATTACTAACTATAAATGGCCATTTCGCATCCCGTGTAGACTGGCAACATAAGTAGTGGTATACACAGAATCGTGCATTTGTGAAAATAGTAATTTATGGAACAAGTTACACTAAAAAATTATGAAAAACTAAAAAAAAACACAATAACACATTATACTTTATTTCCATGCAAAATACGATCTGCAACAATACCAA
Source organism: Protopterus annectens (assembly GCF_019279795.1). Lineage (NCBI taxonomy): Eukaryota > Metazoa > Chordata > Ceratodontiformes > Protopteridae > Protopterus > Protopterus annectens. The sequence continues at coordinate 157,735,718 of NC_056725.1, read as the reverse complement.
AATAAGAAATGTTGCAACACTTAAGGAAGCAGTTTCACATGTGTCAGTGCATAGCTCAAGATCACTGGATTTAACTTGCTAAACCCTCAGGTGCCCAACTTTTACTGGGCATTAAAATGTAACTTGTTTGCCATACTTTGCAAAATAGATGGTGGGGGGGATATAGGAAGGTATCATAGAAAGAAATCATGAAGGTATCCAGTGCCATGACATAGAAACGGATTCTGTCCTTGCAGATGTCATGTATGGTGATCTGAACATCTTCCCACAATTTTAATGTGAATGATTTGCCCGGTAACAGAAGAACATTGGCCAGCTTGTGACAGAAAAATCCTACAGACAACTGTTGCCTGAAGTAAATGACTGGCTAATCTATATCATTCTGATTTTAATTCTTTTTTGGTACAACTAGCAGGCTATGTTCTCAGTAGTAATGCATTTTTCTATCAGGACACTTGTTACTTACAAACAAAAGGTACAGCAATGGGGGCTTCTTTTGCCCCCATTTATGCCGATTTGTTTATGGCATTTGTTGAAAAATATCTCATTTATGATCATGAGAATAACATCTATTTAGAACACATTGACATTTGGAGACGTTTTCTAGACGATTGCTGGATGGTATGGAAAGGAGAGATTGATATGTTACATGGATTTATTTCTTATCTGAATAATAATCCATGGGGATTACAATTTACTGTTCATTATGATTTAAACAGCATTATGTTTTTGGATGTGACTATCAATAGATTATCAGACCATACGCTGAGTACCGAAGTATTCAGAAAATACCCCCAATATAATACCATTCTACATGCGTCCAGTTTTCATCCTCCGCACATAGCCCGCAACATTCCCAAATCGCAATTCATTAGATTAAAACGAATTTGTTCTGATGATTCTTCATTTCAGAGCCAAAGGAAGGATCTTACAAACAGATTTAGAGCTAGGGGTTATGGCATGGGGTATGTGTTGCAGGCAAGCAATTTGATTAATTCAACTGATAGGGAGGAATTTTTGAGATATAAAGATCATAATGTTACAACAGCACAACCCATCAGGTTGGTTACAACATATGCCAGGAACACGGTCAACTTAATTGAAAGTGTCAGGAGACATTGGAACATACTACAATATGATGATGAGCTAGCCCAAATTATACCCAACAGATGTCAATTCTCATATCGTAAGGGCAAAAATCTTGGTTCCTGCTTCAATCATTATAAACATGGGTCTATGCATCAACCTTCTCAATATATGCAAACTACTATAATGGGGGAGCCTCGAGTTGGCTGTTATCCATGTGGACATTGTATCCACTGTGACAAGGTGGTCAAATCTAAACAATTTTCTAGCCGTAATTGTTCGGCAGTTTATGATACACAGTTTTTTGCCAATTGTAGTACTGATTGCCTAGTATATCAAGCTACATGTACCTGTGGTTCTTTTTACATCAGTCAGACTTCACGTCCATTTAGAATTAGAATCTCGGAACATATCAGTAACATTAAAAACAAAAAGGCTTCTAATGCACTTTAAAAAACATCATCTGACACATTCTACTGCCAGGTTTTCATTTATGGTTATTGATATTGTGAAGGGCAATAAATCCAATAAAATGGGGTGGCACTCTATTTTAAACAACAAAGAAAAAAGTGGATTGTGAAACTGGGTGGGTTGTTCCCTCCCGGGGTTTGAATGAACAATTCTAGGATGGACCAATCAGCCCTTAGACATGTGTATTTAATGTTTAATCCAAGCTGTATTATTCAATATTTTTTACACTGAGGAAGGCTGTGATATTTTTCCGGCCGAAACCGGTCTGATTTTGTTCAAATAAAGTGAATTTTTTGTACACAGTATGCTGGCTCTTTTTCTACAGGATGTTCACATTGAGCTTAAGGCCATGGTTCTGACACCAGGCGTTGGTCTCAATGAGGCCTTCTATACGATGTCAACATCACTTGGGGAGTTAATAATGGCTCCAAACTTGCAATCATCCGCAAACTTTGTCAGCCAGTGTCCTTCTTGTTGGCCTGGACTTCTGAGTAGTAGATACCAAACAGGAGAAGACCCAGGACTGATCCCTGTGGGACTCCACTCATGACTGGTCGGCAGTCTGACTTTGAATCCGGTACTTTCACACTGTGGGTTCTATCTGTGAGCCAGTGTGCAACCCACCTAGTGATATAGGGGTTGATGCCTAGCTTAGTAAGCTATGATTCCTGAGTGGGGAATGGTATCAAAGGCTTTGGCCAGATCAAGGTAGGCTGTATGAACTACCTTGCCTTCATCCACAGCTCTGGTGACTGACTCAAAGAAGTCCACCAAGTTGAACAGGCATGATCTCCCCTTCACAAAACCAAACTGTGTGGGATCCAGAGTTTGGAGATTCCCTACATCCTTGTTTATTAAGTCCATGATGATGCGATCCATAGCTTTGCATATCAGACTTGTCAGGCTAATGAGGAGATAGTTCCCAGGGTCTATAGTCACTCTTCCTTTGTGGAGAGGGATGACTATAGCAGTGCACCATTTGGTAGGGACAAATCCTGAGGTGAGGCTGTGATTGAACAGGCACACAGTTGAGGTGCCAGTTCACTCTGTAGTTCATGTAGAACACAGCCAGGGATATTGCTAGGTCCCATAGAAGCTGTATTCTTCGCCTTGGACAGTGCTGTTTCTACTGGTATTGTGATTGGTCCTTTGGGGGGGGGGGGTAAAGTTGGCACTGAATCTGTCGGCCAGTATATTGTCAATATCTGTTGGCTTGGTATAGGAGGTACCATTGTGCAGTAGCTCAGAGCAAATCTGGGTATTGCCATGGACATTCTTTACATAACTGTAGAAGGCCTTGTGGTTGTCCTTACTATCTGATGCAATTCTGTTTTCATAGCTAGCTTTAGAGGATTTAATGAGGGATCTCAACTTTTTGTTGAGGTTGATAAGGGAGTTTTTCCAGTCTTGGGACTTAACCTTATTCCACATCAGTTTCCTCCTTCTGTTGTAGAGTTTGTTTATGGCAGGGGACCACCATATTGGCTTCCTTTTTTTGGAGGACAGCGGGTTTGGTGAGATCCATGCAATTGTGTACGTGTTCGCACAGGGCATTGGTGTATGATTCGGTGGTCATGCAACTATTCTCCATTTGCATGGGTGTCATGAAGTTAGCCACCTCTGTTTTTAGAAGCTGAAAGTTAGCTTTGGAGAAGTTTTTCATGGTGGTTACCTTTGTGGGGCAGAGGGGGTGGGAGGGATGTGGATTTCCAAGGCGATTAGTTTGTGGTCGGATCTAACCAGGGAGGAGTTGACTAGTAGAGCAATGGTCACCCATGTTAGTAATGACCAGGTCAAGGATGTTGCTACCTCTGGTGGGGGGTAAGAATGAGCTGGTCCAGGTCATTGGAATTAATGAATTCCAGGAAATGTTGGGCAAGTGTATTGGTACATGAGTACTTTTCCAAGTTAATGGAGGGGTAGTTGAAGTCGCCCAGTATGAGAGTGTTAGGGTGGACCCCAATATTCTCTAGGGTGCTTAGGAACATGGAGTGTGAGTCTTGGACATGGTTGGGGACCGATGACAAGCTATGACCTGAATCACTGTCCTACCCAATATTAGCTGCACCTAAAGTATCTCTGATGTGTTATGTTGGGCTACCAGTCTTGGAGGTGTGTGGATCCTTTTTCAATATGGAAACACCAGTGTGTTTGGAGCTTCGGTCCAAGTTCTGGGGCCAAAAGGTGTGGAATGAGTTATAGCCTGGTAGTGCAGGGGTGCTATCTGCTGCCTTGAACCAGGTCTCTGTTACAGCACAAATGTCGATGTTCTCCATTTTAAGGAGTGCTTCGAGTGAGTGCATTTTGAGATTTAGACTTCTAGAGTTGAGCAGCATGACCCTCAGATTGCATTTGTTTGTAGCTGTTATGGTGGTAATTTGGTCTTTGGAACACCACCTAAAAAAGGCACTATAGGGGTGGCAAGAGCCTTGGCCAGTATCCAGAAGCCAGGGGTGACAGATGGAGGCCATCTCTGGCAAAGCATCGAGGTCTGTCAATCATGTCATCCCAGGCAGACAGATAATGGATCATCTTAGAATGACACCAGAAACTTAGCCAATTGCTGAAATCAATTATTTTCTGCTTATACTGTGGTATCATTCTGGGTGATGGTAGGATGCTGCTCAGGGCTAGGGTCATATTCCCCTGGGCTACATAATCTGAGAGCTCCTCCATGTCTCTTTTCATGTAGTCCAGGGAGGTACGTCTTGGGTCATTCACACCCACATGTAGAATGACAGAGTCATATTTGTACTTATTGAGGGACCTGAGTGGGGTGCATTATGTTCATAGGTTCATAGGTTCAGACTAGGCTATCTGCCCAAGGGCATTTATAAGCCTAGCCAGAGTGTGTGTGGCTTTCACCACCCCTTAGGATGAGAATACTATACCCATTAGTTTGCTGTGCCTCTGTCCAGCAGTGACACAGAGATGATTCCCAGGGTAAACCTACGATCTCCCATCCACTCGTCAAGATTTCTCTTGAACAGAGTCAGTGAGGGGCTCTGCCTCACATGGACTGGGATTCTGTTCCATAGTGTAGGGAGTCTCTGGGTGATGAATCTGTCCCTCCAGCACGTCCTATTTATATCCGTGTTGAGGTTTAAGTCTCTTGCTCTCGTGGCTCTGGATTTTTTGAGGTGGAGCATGTCCATTAATTCCGGGTTGGACATGGCCTTGTATGTCAGGCACAGATCACCTCTGAGCAGACGGTATGCGACTGAATAGAGCTGGAGTTTCTTCAGTCGGGCAGCATATGACGTATGTTTGAGCCCCTTTATCCTTTTGGTGAGGAACTTTTGGGGTCTTTCCAACTGCTGCAGGTGTCGGGTAAGGTACATTCCGAATGGGGCATTGAATTCAATCACTGGTCTGATAAGTGAAGAGTACAGGGGTACAATGACCTCTCCTGATCTGGATGTGAATCCCTTCATGATCAGGTGGGCAATATAGAAGGTCTTCCTAACCACTTTGGCAATGTGAGTGTCAAAAGAGAGGTTACTGTCAACTTGGGTCCCCAGGTCCCTGATAACTTCCGTGTTTAATGGATTACCACCTATGTGGTAATCAGGGGTTACCTTGTTTTTCCCAAAGGGTATGACTATACATTTTTTGGCATTTAGCATAAGGCCATGGCTCTGGCACCAGTTATCCATTTCTATGAGACCTCTCTGGAGGATGTCTGTGTCTGATGGAGTGTCAATTATGGTGCCCAGTTTGCAGTCATCTGCAAATTTTGTCAGCCACAATCCCCCTGTGTTTGCCTGCACTTCAGAAAAATAAATGCTGAACAAGAGGGGGCCCAGGACTGAGCCCTGTGGGACACCGCTCGTGACCGGCTTAGAGTCTGACATGGCACCAGCAACTCTAACCCTGTGTGTTCTGTCCTTGAGCGAGTTTGCAACCCATTTTGTGACATATGGGTTTACATCTAAGCTGGTGAGCTTTTCTATGATGCCCGAGTGGGGTATTGTGTTGAACGCTTTTGCTAGGTCAAGGTAGGCTGTGTGAACTGCCTTACCCTCATCAATGGCCTTAGTGACTGTTTCGAAAAAGTCGACCAAGTTCAAGAGGCAGGATCTGCCCTTGACAAAGCCAAATTGGGTAGGATCCAGTGTCTGTAGGTCCCCAATGTCTTTATTTATGAGTTCCATTATGATCCTCTCCATAGCCTTGCAGACCAGGCTCGTCAAGCTTATGGGGCAGTCATTTCCAGGGTCCGTAGAAGCACCTCCTTTGTGGAGTGGGACCACAGTTGCCGTACGCCATTCTTTGGGTACGTATCCTGTAGTAAGGCTAAGATTAAACAGCAGCCTTATGTATGGGTTTAGTTCCTCATTGAGTTCGTGTAGCACACAGCCGGGGACACTGTCTGGTCCCATTGATGCTGTGTTTTTTGCTTTAGAGAGAGCAGCTCTCACCTGGGCATCTGAGATGTTTGGGAGGCTAGACTTTGGTGGGATAGATATTTCTCCTTTTGGGGAGGGAGGGAGAAATTTGCACTGAACCTGTCTGCCAGTATGTTGGCAATGTCTGTGGGTTCAGTGATTTTTGTATCATTTTGGACTAATTCTGAGCATATCTGGGAGTTTCCACCCAGGTTTCTAACATAGCTAAAGAAGGCCTTATGATTGTCTTTTGTGTCTTTAGCGATTTTTCTCTCAAAGTTGGCCTTGGATGATTTTATGAGTGATCGTAGTTTTTGCTAGTATTGATCAGAGATGCCTTCCCTTTTAGGGATTTTGCTCTGTCATGTAGTAGCTTTCTCCTCTTGTTGTAGAGTTTGTTTATGGCTGGGGTCCACCAGACCGGGCGCCTGCCTTTGGTGGAAAGGGTCTTGATTTTATTAGGGATTGCTTGATCCATACATTCCTGGAGGTGCTCGTAGAAGGCATTTGTAAGGGTTTCAGCAGCGTGGGTTGTGGTTTCCACTGGCTCGGGGGCCTTGAAGGATACCACTCGGTGGATCCTGGCACCTGACAGGCAGCTGACTGTTACTTTCTCCTTATTCAACCTAGTGAGTGGGACATCAGTGCGCCTCACTATCGAGTCATCCATGACTAGTGTGCTGGACATGCTGTTTTGCCTTGGGGTCTTTGGTTCAGAGTCACACTGTTTAGGAGAGTTATGTGTCTCGTGATTAGTGTTGTGTTGTGGTGGTAGAGTGCATTTCTGACTTGGAGGTGTCTTCTGTTTGGGTAGATTTTTATTGAGAGCCTCTGCAAAGGTGGGTGTGTGGTTTGTGTTTTTATGTGAAGGCAGTGCTGGTGTGTACTCTGAAGGGCTATGTGTTCCATGTGGTGTGGTGCAAGTATCGACATTCTCCTCTTGATCAGCTATTCCGGTCTTGGCTGGAGAGTGTGTGGCTTCCAATCTGGATATAGAAGTGCATCTCTCACAATTCTGAGTGTTGGGAGGTAAGAGCAGAGGCATTAGTTGCTACATTGCCTCAGGATGCCCACGTTCACCAGGTTAATAGGAGAAAGCAAAGGGAACTGACCTTGAGACATGCCTGGAGGGGTGGGCATTAATAACAGGTACTGCAGCCATTTCCTTATAGAACATTTAGTGCTGGTAGCACTTTTGTGTGCTACAATAATTGCTACAAGAAGTCTGGTATGGTGAAGTGCTAGACTAATAAGCTAGTAAAAGTGCAGGAGAGGAGACAACTAGCAGATCTAAGTAAAACCTGAAGAGCAGACTATGTCACCTCTCAGAAGCTTACAAACAGTTCTAGATACAGCAAATCTCTATCTGGACTAGACTAGTTACAGGAAAGGTGGGAAACAAGTGCAAACACAGGCTTTTAAACCAGAAAGTTGAAAGACATGGAAAATTTGCCCAAACAGCCAATAAACTACAAATTCTGAGCCAGAAATGACTCCTCTTGTGGTAGATAGGCTACCTAGTGCTTACTACTCCCACTGATAAGCTAGAAGGCTTCCCTCCAACACAGAAAGGCTTGGGGGGGGGGCTCAGAAGCTTACATACAGTCCTGGATACAGCAAATCTATATCTACACTAGACTAATTACAGGAAAGGCAGGAAAAGCACACACATGGGCTTTTAGACCAGAAAGTTGAAGGGGATGGTAAAAACTGCCCAAACGGCCAATAAACTACAATTCTGTCCCAGAAACCACTCCTGTTGAGGTAGATAGGCTACCTAGTGCTTACCACTCCCACTAATAAGCTAGAAGGCTTCCCTCTGACACAGAAAGGCTTGGGGGGGGGGCTCAGAAGCTTACAAACAGTCCTAGATACACCAAAACTGTACTTGGACTAGACTAGCTACAGGAAAGGCGGGACACAAGTGCAAACGCGGGCTTTTAGAGCAGAAAGGTGAAAGAGATGGAAAAACTGCCCAAACGGCTAATAAACTACAATTTCTGGGCCAGAAACCACTCTTTTGGTAGATAGGCCACCTAGTGCCTACCACTCCCACTGACAAGCTAGAAGGCTTCCCTCCAACACAGAAAGGCTTGGGGGGCTCAGAAGCTTACAAACAGTCCTGGATACAGCAAATCTGTATCTGGACTAGACTAGTTATAGGAAAGGCAGGAAACAAGCTTAGAATTTTTTTTTTTTTTTATCATTCTCAGTGTACACCTTGTTAAAGGCAGCGTTGACAGGTAGCTGGATCGAGACATCACTGAACTGTGGATGAGGAGGCTTTTGTCTGTGATGCCCTAATATTAGTTCATAAAGAAGTGCATATATCAAGCAAATATGCTTGCATATTTCTGGGCACTCTGCCATGAAGTGTATGTATAGCTTTACTTGCTAACAGTATAGGTGCCTGACTTTAGCCTCCAATAGAGGGTGAATTTACTGAGGGAAACTATGCTCTCCACCCCCCAATACAGGAAACCTGGATCTTGGTGATTTTGTACTTGGTAAATAAAACAGATTTTTGGAATTGTAGCTGTTATTTAAGCAAAGATCAGTGGTGGTGCACAGATGCTATTTTTATTTTAATCATTCTGTGGTTGACAGGAAGCTTATTACAAGAAGACCAAGGGATATACTTTTGACATCCTCAGGGGAAGAATCACTTTTGTCACAATCATTTCCATCTGCATACAGTGTAATTTTCCAGACATAAATATCCACAATGGGATTATAAGACAGAGGGGACCGGGAGTCCAAGGACTGACCGCTGTGGGGTTTCTGGAACAACAGGTGTGATTCCATGTGCTCTCTGTAGACCAGGCAAGTCCAGTCAGTAGGACATCTTTTGGATCAACCTATAGAACCACATGCAGATCATAGCAGGATAAGCAACAAATGTTCTGTTGACTTAAGGCCTTTGATAGGTCATTGAAAACCATAACTAGGAGTAAAGCCCAACACTTTTAGTCAGCATCCAACAGGCAGGGCATGGCAGGACACAGTACTGGTGTCATCTCTGAAACCAAAACCATGGTGCTCTATGGAATGGAATAACGGACCTAGATGACAGAGAAAGACCACCTTACCTAACTAATGTAAAATTCTCTTCCCATTGGATTATCTGCAGATCCTAATTAGCTAACAGTTTATTTTCTCAAAGCAACATAATAATTGTCTTATATCTGTTACAAGTACTGCTGCATTCTAGAGAAGGCTGTTCTGATCATCCACTACCCTTTGAAAAAATGTCCATACATTTGCATGCCTATTGAACAATCTGCTCTTTCTATGACATGAGACCGCCATTTTATAGGTAACTTATTCACCACCTTTGATAACATATTCATCTAGTGCTGAGATACAAGAAGAGGGCTTTAACAAGAAGAGGGCTTTAACTGTCTGCACAGTTTCCGTCACAGTGCTTCCTTGTTTATTTATTTATTTCCTTTATTAGACAGGATAGGCTGACCGAGCCTGGTCATAAAATCCCTTTTCAGTAGTGGACCAGGGTGAAATGCTCCCTTGGTGAGACAACTGACAAAATACAATGTAGCCAGAAACAGTATCAACATTTTTTTATTTTATATAACAATAACTGGATTTTACAATGAAAAAAGCATAGCAGGTCTGTTGATTTTTGATGAGTGAACAAATTTTGCAAAATGCAGTGCAGTTAGAAATAATAAAACATTTTTTGCAATAAAGTTTAAAGATGAGGAGAATGTGTTTGATGAGAGTATACAAATTATACTTGGTAGAAATATTTCAGAAATATTTCTCACATGACCCAGTTTGGTTTAACTTCAGTATTTTCTTCAAAACTGCTTCCTAGGATTTCATTTTCCTCAGTATAGTAATTTGTTTAAGATAATACCAGGTTAAATATCAGTGTAGTAATGGTAGTAGAGTGATCATAGTAACAGACTGAGAGGGTTGTTGTTATAAGGGGTTTGGAGTGGATGGTCTGTGCCATTTGGTTAGAACAGGACAGTAAGTTTAACAGATATTTAGTAGCAGGATATGTACTAGGATAATGGGATAAGTTGGTTAATTGAGGACCCTGTGAGAATGCAGTTGAAGGGTTTCATCTTTGGATAAAAGTGTTAGTATTAGCCTCTGTTGGTTATAGAGGTTCATATTTTTACTATATTTGGGAACAAGTACCAGTCTGCTGAATCTTGGTAAGTGAAGGCTGCTCAAGGAAAGATTAAATGTGAGCCTTCATGTATGCAGTTCTTTTGGCCCTTGGTTTTAGGAAACCAGGTAACTGTGGCAAGGTTCCTTATCAGACCTGCTAAAATTCTTTTCAGTTATTTCATTTGAGAAGAGACTGACAGCCTACTACTAAGTTTTTAGGCTACAGTACACTCAGCAAATGAAATGTAGCCCTGAAATGTCCCACCAGCTGATTTGTATGTGACAAAGACCAATGGCTTCCCCCACTGTAAGGTGGTTAGTTAGAACTACCGCCTCCAGTTTTGCATATGTATTTGATGTTTAAGAAGAAAGGATGTCTTAGGCCTTCTATAATTTATGTAGATTATGGAAAATTTTATCTGAAGACCACAGCTGCAGGGCTATTTATGTTATTATTATTCCATGTTGTGCCACTTCTTACAGGTAGTGGGATACAAAAACACCTGTAAAAGAATAATTAGATGAAGAAGTCAGTAGATGGAAATGGATGTAGATAACACCAGCTTCTCAGAAGAAAATACTTTTTTCGATGTATATAGGAAAAAATGAAAGTAATCCGAGTACAAGAGACCCTGTGCATGCGTGGCGTGCACCTGCTGAACAAGGGAGATGCTGCCAGCATGTCAGAGACCAGGCCTAGCAGGATATAATGCTAGATGTGAATGTTATGGGAGGCTGTAATAGAACGGCCTACGAAGAATGGGGAGGAAATAAAGGGAAAAGCAATTTATGAAGGAGTGTTACAGATGTGCTTTCCCAGGTTAAAAAAAAAAATGTTCAAAATATCATAGGCAGGGACCAAAATAGGGGAGGGGACACCAAAAGTGAAGCGGTTGACAGAGGTTGAGGAGGTTTTGGTGTTCCTTGCCTGGCAAGAAGCCTGGGCCCTCATAAAGGTGGTAGACTAGATATGGGTATCAGTCTGGTGCATACCATGGTTTCCTGAAAATAAGATCAGGTCTTGTATATTTTTTTTTGCACCAAAAGATGCATTAGGGCTTATTTTCAGGGGATGTCTTATTTATTTATTTTTCATGTACAACAATCTACATTTATTCATGTATAAAAATCTACATTTACAGGTATTCATGTACACAAATCAACATTTATTCATGTACACAAATCAACATTTATTCATGTACACAAATCAACATTTATTCATGTACGCATCTACATTTATTCCCATTACCGGGGCAACATTTCTAGGTAATGCATTAACAGTTGTGTGAGAGATCAACATAAAACGGTGCAACAAACATTTCAACTTCAGAATATCTACACCTTGGCTTTAACAGTGCAATATTTCATGCTTAACAGAAAGTGCAGAAAATTTTCATTACATGTGTTGCGGTCAATTAAAAATGCTAAGTTTCTGCAACACATAAAATACATGTACAAGAGCAGAACTGTATACATTTAAAATAAATCTAAATGTCTAACACAAACAACAATGGTTTGCCATTCTAAATCGCCCTTGACCAAAATAAATATGCAAATTATTTTCCATTGTCAGTTTAAGCACGTTTCGTCTTACCTTACAGAAATAACTGCATCAAAAGATAAGTACTGACATCCCAAGGGGAATAAAACAGGTGAGTAACTGTCACTTTTTTGAGTGGTGTTGCTTTCTTTATTCCTTACCTAAACCCTAAGAGAAGAATGATGGACAATCATAAAAATGAAGTCTGGGAACTAGTGGTACACATAGAATATGGTATATGTGTTCAGCCTTACTTTGTAATTACCCCTTGATAATTTTTATCAAGGAGATAATTTTTTTAAAATAATGAAACGTTACCTTAATACCATACAATAAAGTAAAAAAAACTGCCAAGAGCTTGCTGGCAGCTGAAAGTAGAAGCAATCCATTCTGTTGTCCCGATAATGGAAAAGTTATTCAAATACAGTCATGTCATCTTCTTCTGGAACATCGTCATAACTCTCTAAACCCCGACTTCCAGGCTGAATTTCCTGTGACTCCATTTCCTGTAGAACCATTTGACCCAATCTGTCATATTCAGCAATAGAGCTCTCTTTAAATGAGCACTGCTTGTCCATGTAACCTGCTCATAATGCATTGGCAACACAGCTGTCAGTGATTTTATCTCACAAATTTTTCACCCAAGTCACGACCTCTTAGAAGCTAGGCTTCACAAAGTTTCGATGCTGATTTCTCTCCATACTATTTTCAATGTAGTTATTGAGTTCCATGTGCAAATGGTCCTTGAATGGCTTGTTTATTGCAATATCAAGAATCTGGAGCTAGGTAGTCATTCCTGCGGGAGTCATTACTTGATCTAGTCTTCTCTCTGCAAGGAAGTTCTTCGTGTCCTTAGTGCAGTGAGTGCTGGCTGAATCCCAGACTAGCAGACCTCTTTTGCCACCTCGCAAAACAAGTGGCAGCATTAGATTGACCCACTTCCTTATAACTGCTTGTGTGCACCAGGCTTTTTCGGTTTCAAGAATGTAAATGCCTGAAACATGTTCAATCTTATCTTTCTTGCCCTTACTAATGATTAGAGGTGGGGTTTTCTTTCCGTCTAGATGAATTGCCAAAATACAGGTAACACATGCACTCTCGTAACCAGTGGAGGGAATGTAGATTGACGAGGCACCCCTCTGATCAATTGCTGTTTGAGATCCTTGGTCCATAAACACTGCAGTTTCATCCACAGCAATCATGTTGGAGAGCTGGTATTTAGAAAAGTCGATGCCGTCAACAAAGGACTTGAATGCAAGTGCACGTTAAATAACTTCAGTATCTTCCAGCTTAAACAGTTTTGTCGATCTTCTTAGAGACAGTTCATATCGCTGAAGGAACCCATCCAGCCAGTGTTGTGATGCTTTGAATTCTTCTGGGGATATTTTTAACTGTGGTGCCATTGCAAGGGCAAATGCTTGAATATCAACCCTGTGCACAACCAAAGCCTTTGCTCTCCTGTTAGTAATCCATTCACAGATGATGTCTTCCAGCTCAGGAAATAATGGCTGCTGACCTGATCCATGCTTGCACTTCTTAGCATTTCCCTCGTCCACCTGTTGACTGAGGTTATCGTATTCTGCTCATCATTTTCAGACCATTCGGGGATCCAACTTCTTCTCTTTGCAAAAAGCCATAGGATTCTGTCCCCGGGAGTCCTCCACTATTCCTTTCTTGTACTCGATGGAATAGCTCTTTCTTTTTGAACTCATCTTGTCTGGGGGGTTAACTGAAGTGTTACAAGACAGGAATGGCAACAAAAATTATGACAGTTAAGAAGACACAACCACACCCGTTCGTTATCAAGTGCGCATGTTATTCGTGTATTGTCTGTACTTTGGTCATTCAGTACACTTGGTAGTGTTTATGGGCCAAGGATCTCAAACGACAAGTATGAGTGAGGATATTTGCAGATTAGGGTTAGAGTAAGAATCTTGGAGGACTCCCAAGGACAGAATCTTACGGCTTCCCGCAAAGAAAAGAAGTTGGATCTCCCAATGGTCCGAAAATGGCGAGCAGAGTAAAATAACCTCAGTCAACAGGTGTCAATAGTATTATTTATATTTAATTACCTATATATGGGTGATGACCTTAACTAGGGCTTATTTTTGGGGTAGGGCTTTTATAATGACCATCCTGAAAAACATGCTAGGGCCTATTGTCTGGCTAGGTCATATTTTCAGGGAAATATGGAAATACCTGTGTATTTGTAGGTTTTACCACCCAGATTACTATGCAGTCTAGAATACTTACCTTGTCCGTCTGGTAATCTTACATCATCAGACTTCCTCTGAGAATTCTCAAGTCTTCCCACATCATCACTTACCGACAAATCATCATCACAACAAAGACAACCTAACCCCCCACCAATATCATTCCACCTTTTCACTTCTCTAAAGTCACCTGTAAGCAAATTTCACCTGTATTTAAACAGATATTTATGGACTCACACTTGGACCTGACAATATCTGTCCTTGACTCCTGTACCACTGTAGAAATTTCATTAACATCCCCTCTTAAGCACATTTCACCTCTAATACTATGTCAAATATTTGGAAATCCTCTTTCATCAGACCCACATGTAAAGAAACTAAGCCCTCTTCATGTAGTCACTTTTATCCCTGTCTCTGTCCTTGGGAAAATTCTTAAAAAAAATGTGTGTGTGTATGTATGTATGTATGTATGTGTATATATATATATATATATATATATATATATATATATTTATATACGGGTCTACTTCATATGATCGAAAATTCATTTGATAGAAACTCATTTGACTGAGACCATAACACCGAAATTTCAAAACACTGAAAACCCATTTGACTGAAAACTCATAACACCTAAACATGAAATTTCAAGGATTATGCCCTTTTCCCCCACTGTAGTGCGATCCTGGAGTTAGAATATATAAATCCTTGAAATTTCATGTTTAGGTGTTATGAGTTTTCAGTCAAATGGGTTTTCAGTGTTTTGAAATTTCAGTGTTATGGTCTCAGTCAAATGAGTTTCTATCAAATTAACTTTCGATCATATGAAGTAGACCCATATAAACTTACCATGGATTCTGGGCTGGTAGAAGCAAAATGACTGCTCTCTGAACCCTGACTGATAACATCTTAGCTAATATAGATTAAAGAAATCTGGTGTTCTGTTCATTGATCTAACCCATGGCTTCGACATGATCAGCCACCCAATTCTACTTCTCCATCTGTAAGACATTGGGATATGTCCTGATACCACTGCACAGTTCAAAGACTTCCTGTTCAACAGATCTTTCTAGATAAAGATAAGACCTAGCTTTTATCAACAAACTTCCATTAGACTTGCCCCATTTATTGGAAATTATTTATGCAGATGATACAGTCATATGTAGGTCTGATCCTTCACACAGTGTAACTGAAACTAAACTTCATAAGGACCTTCATCAGCTACAGAATTAAAATTCCATTAATCAGATGTCCAATGCAAAAAAAAAAAAAAAGTCCATGTTGTTCAGAACAGTGATGGATCATCCACATCCCCCAGTCGTTTAATACACTTGATTGTGATAACAATGCAAGATGGCAATGAAGTATAAAACTGCACCAGGAAGGATAAACGTGGAACTGCTCAACGTAACACAAGCACAAACAGTAAAAAGTCCCAAAGCACTCCACGAACAAGGCAAACAATGAAATAATGTATGCATATAAAAAATCAGCAATATTTAATCAAATTGGTAAGTGCTTCCAATGATAGCTTCATCACACCATATAAAAACGAACTGGTCACCAATCATATAAATACATTATAGCAACCAATCAAAGCTCAGTAACTCAGTTCATTATGTTAAAGTAAAAACATCCTCACTTAGGCACGCACTTACATCAATCCAACTATCATTCAAAGCCTTATAAATGCATCAAAATACTTTAACATAATGAACTCAGTTATTGAGCTTTGATTGGTTGCTATAATTTATTTATATGATTGGTGACTAGTTTGTTTTTATATAGTCTGAAGAAGCTATCAGTGAAAGCGCTTACCAATTTGAATAAATATTGTTGATTTGTTTATATGCGTACATTATTTTATCATTTGCCTTATTTGTGGACTGCTTTGGGACTTTTTACTGTTTGTGATAACAATGCTATTGAAACCAGAACCCCTTTAGAAGTTTGGGGATCTGGATAGATCAATCATTAAACTTCCATAAGCACATTGAAAAGTTGTGAGCCTAGGTCATCTTTCAATTCTTTTGGGCCAACAAAATATCTCAATTCCTCTTACATCCAGCAACTGCTGCTATATGAAAGACATCTTCATTGCTCAGTTTGAATACGGACTCCCCTTGTTTGCCTCTGCCTCTGTCAAAAACACTGCCACCCTTCAGCCTCTTTCCATTAAAATATGTCTGTTCATATCTAACTCACTGTGGAATTACCACCACTGCCTTAGTATTTAAAAGGTTAACTGACTTCAAGGACAGGCCAGGTGCAGTCATCTTCTTGGTTCTGTACTTTTCAAAATACAAAAAACAGACACTCCCCCTTTTCCCTCTTCCAGAATGTTTACTAACCGTCTGTGCTATAAGCTAAGAATTCAAGCCAGATCTGGTCCCCTCCTACAACCCTCTTCACTCGGACTGTACTCTGCTAGCACTGCTTCTCTGCTGTGACTCAAAACTATGACATTCACCTTCTCCTGATTTAACTGAGTACACACAGTACTCCTTGTTCGGGCCACAGTTAAAATAATACTTACTAAAATAGTTTGAATGCAGCTGTCCATCCAGAGGACATGTCAGTCACACAGTAACTTTGACCGAGCAGTACTTTTACCTCCCACATGTATTTACCTCTCACATTTCAGATTTGCTTGACTAACTCATTTCTAAACTTTTATTCAATTTATCACACCATTACTTCTCTAAACCTACTATGCATAATCTAATCCCCTCTAGCATCTCACTGCTCTTTATTACGTTTCCTAACTATAGCAACAACTGTCATAACTCCACTTCTGCTCCTTTTACTTTAACTCCACTGTTTCTTTTTTTTCTATTCTTTTGTAACTATACATATGTTTTGTTTGTTAGATCTTCTATGTACGATGTAGGATGTGTGTATGAGTGTGTGTGTGTGTGTGTGTGTATGTGTATGTATATATATATATATATATATATATATATATATATATATATATATATACACACATGGATGCACACATATACATGCACATATATATGAGTATATTGAGATTTATAAGAATTTTATGGATATTGACAAATGCAAATCACCATTATTTGTATATTGTACATTGTTTTGTTACATTCTGATGTAACCCAGGTTGAGCCTGTAATCAGTGATTGCTCAATCAGTGTTCTACCCTGTTAAACAAATGTAAATAAATAAGTACATAAAAATATTGGCATAGTATTGTAGTATAATACATATATATGAATATAGTAGAGGCATATATATATGTATCATGCTATAGTACTGTAGCACGATACACACACACACACACACACACACACACACACACACACACACACACACACACACACACACACACACACACACACAATAGAGGGGATATGACTTTTGGTGACCTACACCTCTGTCCTGTAGGAACCTGTGGACTGTAGGGGCAACATCCTACCCAACATTGTGTGTGTTACAGAGTATTGTAAAGCTGCTTTTAATATGTGTTCTAGTATGTAAGTCACATGAGGACAGTGCATACATAAAGCTGTGGTTTTACACTGGTGACATATATTTCATGCATTCACAGGTTCCACTGGTGGAGAGTCCAGCATGTTAGGGCAACAGAAGCTGATGTCAGCAGTCTTCTGAAACTGATAATGATGGTGACATGCTGATGGTATGGCCTGGTGATGCAGTGGCATTATATGTGAGATTCTGGGTGGGAGAACATCCACATCCATTGGTACAGATGAAACTGTGGAGGTCACGTTTGCACAAATGCCCTCCCCACAGTCTGTCTTAATACCTGTAGGTGAGAGTCCTTCATAGGCTCATCCTCTGTCCTCACCAGACCCAGTGTCTGATAGTGCATTGCCTCTGAAGTGCACATATCCACCACAGGTGATAGATGCAGGAGAGTCTGGTGCTGACATTACCTCCCCATACTGTTTCTGAAACACATGCAGAAAATGGAGTCTACCAGCGCATGTGATAGCCGATGATTGAGGTGCAAGCAACTGTTACATACAGTACCGTGGAGCTGGTAAATATACTCTCTGGCATGCAGGAGGTCATATGACAAATGCATAGTGACCTGGAGTATTGGCACAGTAAGACAACACTATTACTGAGGTCATGGGAGGTAAATATTGCCTTCATAGGTACATCCATGCAACATGTTATGACAGTTCTCCAGTCCAGCTCTGTTGTCAGTGCTGTCCATGGATGTGGCTGGGTTTGGCCACAATGCAGAAATGCACAAGATGGTCCTACACCAGAAGATACAGAGAGCTGCAAATGAAACATTGGTTTTGCTTGCTAACACATGGTCTGGCACCTCTGGTGATGGTCAAAAACATTCTTACAGCTCTACCCATAGAATGCCTGCTGAGAGTAGCCCATTGAAGTCATATAGTTCAACCCGATTATGGTCATGGAATAGAGCCTTGATAAAGCTATCCACTGCAGTGCACACTGTCAGTTGTCATTTAGCAGTGTCCCAAACCCATCAGCAGAAGATGTGATCCCTGATATGCAAGAATATCTTGGGATATGCAGCTATCTTATTCAACTGTCGTGACCCTGTCACACTATGTAGTATTGCAGACACCTGTCAGTGTGTACCCCAACCTGTGCAAGTAATGATGAATGTGGCCTGCCCTATCCATTGTAGGTATGTTGAAGTGTGATATATAATGTGGCCAGACGATGCATTAACTACCCTGTATACCCTGAGTGTTTACATCATGCATCCAGTTATTCTGTGCAGTGTGTATCATGGCCACAGCTGTGGATCAGATACCACCATTTACCATTGCTGCAATATATTACACCTGTTACTGCTTCGACTGTGGCTCCACTCCTCCATAGTCTTTCCCTGTCTTGCTAATACTACTGCTGCTGCATCTGATTAGGACTGTCCTGGTTAGTGTTACCAGCCTGATCCACCTGTTTATAGGACCACGTTGTGTAGGATGGCTTGATTCTCACCTGTGAAAGGGAAATTGGCTAGGCTTAAATTGACCCACATGGGCAGCAAGCCTAGTTCTTAATTACCTATGAGCATGTAACATACACACATTATTACAAAAGTGTATAAAGTGTTGTTGTTGTGTTGTGTCTTTCGGCTTTTCCCGGTTAGGGGTCGCCACAGTGGAACTCTCGTCCTCTAATGATTGGCAGTAGATTTTTATGTGCCGAGTTGCCAGCCCTGATGCACAACCTTTAACGAAGGTACACCCATTCACGCATGTCTCCACTTAGAAGATGCTCTAGCTGAGAATCGAACCGGACAGCGTCTTACTGTGAGGCGACAATGCTACCGCAGCACCAAAAGTGTATAAACTATTTGATTTAAATTGAAAACATATATTTGTACTTCTTGGCCATTCACTGAACTGTTTACCTGTTTCTTACTTATGTAACCACTGTGGTGCAAGCCTGGGTATTCTTACTCACAGCTCTGACATTCTTCCTATCCCTCAGTATTTGAGGTAGAACCTCAAAATGTTCTTCACTGTTCTACCAGTCTGACCCCTGGATTTGCTCATCAAAATCTGCTTAGTAATGCCAATCAAATCCGTAGCAGTAGTGATGCCATAGAGGTCTTAGTGGTTTGCACCTTAAGGGGAACATATATTGCATTGGTTGCCTCAGCACCAAGCATCATGAGGCACAGAATCAAGGCACTGTCTCCTGTTAGATGTGTGGGTGAGCTCAGAATTTGATGCGTGTCCACTATATGCTCCAGATGACGTCTGGTTGGTAGTATTTTGTGAGGGAACAGGAGAAGTTCAGGAAAGAGATTCCTGGCTACCTCTGGAGTCATTTCTGCTTATGATGCAAACTGTGACCACTGCAGGCACAGGCACTGACATCTGCAGAAAAATAAAAAAACAATTCCTTTGAATTTGTCCCAGTATCTAAAAAGATCCCATCAGTGGGTGAGTGCTGCATTTATAATATTGTTTGTTTTAGATTGTTTGGAGCTTTATTTTTTGAAGTACTGACCTGATACTGAAGTACTTATTTTTGTTATGTAATACAACTGAGTTGGCAGTGTTTTGTTCTTCATATTGCATGTTTTGTTTTCATAATGGACCTAATGGAAGAATGAAAGCCAGTATAAGGCTGGCTTCATATTACAAAGGGATGGAGCCCAAACTGTAGCACTGGTTATTGGGATTTGAATAGGGGGTCTAGGTGTCAGAAGAGTTGGTTGAGGGGCCGTGAGGGAGCAGTCAGTGACCAGCTTAAACATCCAGGGGAGAGGATAGCTGGTTATTGACTGGTTAGTTACCAGGAAAAATGGTCCCATGGTCAGATCTCCATAAGATCTTTACACAGACTGAACTATCTTGATAACAAGTGTCCTGCATAACATACAACTTCCCGTAGCTAGCTCAATAGCACTTTATATACACACACACGCACACACACACACACACACACACACACACACACACACACACACACACACACACACACACACACACACACACTACAAAACACACAGAGATATATTTACTGCATACTAAATCTAAAATGCACTGGGCTCCTAAAATGACAACCTCTTAATAACTACATTGCACTGTAGTCAAGGGTGGGGCACATCAGCATGGAAGACAAGGTGTTGTGGCAGGCACTGCATGTCATCTGCGAGAAAGTAGGGGGTAGGGGCATAGAACATGTTCCTAAAATGTGATACAGACATATATGGCAGCATAAAAGCACACACCTGTCCCCTTCACCTCCTCTGTCAAAAAGAAAGACTGCACAGGGTGATCTGGTTTAATTAAAGTGCGACTGCACAGGGAGAATAAGTGGGCCAGTAACTGCCAGAAAAGGATTGATATTTTTGGCTGGTAGGGGCAACAAACAAAGAAATAAATAAAACAAGAATGAAAGACAGTGATAGTCATTATGCCTGGTAGAATATTATTTGAAGAGCTTGGAAAAAGTGGGCGTAAATGAAGAGAACAGTCATTTCCATCAAGCATATACCACACGAGGGTGAAAAGGTTACATATTTTCTTAATTTATCACGTTGAAGTGACTTTTCACAGAGAGGAGAGCAAACTATTCTGGCAAATATATTAAATGAGACATTTTGTTTGAACACTGTTAGTGAGTTGTGTGATTTGTAATGCTTGTTTTTTATGTTTGGTGTATCTATGAGATGAAGGTGTCAGTAGATTTGCTGGTGCTATGATGAGAGCTGGCGTTCTGTGTATATGTAGTGTTACTATTAGCAGAAGGAGTGCACTATACAATTGCACAACATACCAGTGTAAAAGTACACACACACACCACAGAAACAGAATCCTGAACTGGACTACATTCCCACAATGATCTATAACTTGCTCCAAAGTATGCCAAACTCACTATATGTAGCTGGTGGGTAGAGGACTATGGAATTTTAAGAGTCAGAATTTCGTTTTTGGCATTCATGGTATATTAAGGTGATTTCCTGTTCTTTTTCCTTTTATAGTTTGCATCACAGAATATGGTTTCTGCAGTTGTTTTGTGTAAGTTTTTTTATTTTTTTGTGAAAAACAAAGATTGCACTTTGAGACAATCGCTATTGTTTCTTCTCCTACAACTCTGCCTTACACTTATGATGTTAACAAAGAGCTGGGGACATTGTTTTATGTCTTATATTATTTTACACTGTGCTTACTTTTTGAATTAACTACAGGCAAAGATCATCTAACAAGGTCCAATTTTATGCCATTTTAATTACTCTGTAAGTGTTTTGGTGACTGACCATGCTGGATTTACCTATATTTTATAGTGGGTACCTTGAATAAGAGAATTATGAGTTCAGGTATTAGAAAGGTGTATGTTAGGGATCATGGCTGTGTTTTGTGACTGGATAGATTTTTGCCTTAAATCTTCTGAAAGTGGTGTCAACCTTGGAGATTAAAATAATTTCCAAATGACTTTGCAACTCATATGCCTGCAAATGTAGTTGCTTTATTTTTACCTCTTTTTCTAAATGTGGTAAATGTTTATTGCTTTTATTTTACGTTTTTTGGCTCTGATATTTTGCAAAAATGAAGAAACCCTAGTTTCAGCTGTTAGAATGCTACCAGCTACCATATTCCTAGCAATTTCTTTTTTTCCTTTTTGTTTACCATCTACTAATAACCTTCTGCCTTCACTCTTTGTTGCACAACTGTTCACACTTAACTGCTAGACCTCCTGTTTGTTCTGCTCAGACTGCAATACCTTTTCATCATAAGCTTCATATCTGAGGCATTTTGTCACAACTCTTATGAATATCTATACAATTCACCTACATTTTTTCATTTTAGTTTTTTCATGATGTCAAGCAGCTTGCCTTACAGTTCAGTATTAAAATTAATCTTTTTCACAAGCTTGCTGGAAGCATGTTGGGCCTTTTGAAAGAGTATGACAACCTCTCCATTTAAGAAGCCATGTCCAAAATGACCTCCCCAGCAATATCCTGCCATTATTAAGCGAGTCGTTTCCTTTCATTCAAGAAAGCACATCTGCTTTTCTGGGGACAATAGAGCACTTCACTGAAGCTTTGTACCTCTGGCTTCGTTTGAGCTTTGTGCCAGTCAGCCTGTTGCCAGCAAAGGTTGCCTAGATTAACCGAATATTATGGAGAGGAGCAGTAGCTACACCCTGAAAAGAAAGTACATGAAAGAAGGTGGATTACTGATTTCCTCCTTCGCCTTTGGCATTGCAAAGTGTAAAGCAAACACTAATTTCCAGCCAAACTGAAAGAGAGTAAACGGTGGGGAAAAGGAAAACCGAATATGGAGTGCTGCTAATTGGGCTCCAGATGTCAGCCTGAGGTGTTCGGACATGTTTAAGATTAATGGCTTTGTAGAAGCCAGTTTGCTTTCTTTTCCTTTCATGCAAGTTCTCTGCTGGCCTGCACTGATAAGTTAGTAAAAAAAAAAAAAAAAAAAAAAAAAGGATTTAGCTCTTTGCACTTTTCGTTTATAACATTGATTTGAATAAACATATCTGAAAGGGATTATGTAAGGCTTTCTGTTATAAACCCAATGAGATGGAAATGCCATATTAACTTTGGTAACACATTTTAAGATATTAATTCAGGTAACCAAAATTAGTGGTTCATAAAAGCAGCTGTTTAACTATTCCTCATAATTTAAACTCTCATTTTTATGGTTTGTTGTTCTGCATAGACTAGAACTGTATGTGATTGTTGCAGTAAGGAAAAGGTCATTTCACAGAGTGTGGCAAGTTGTTACTTTGCAAAAAACCCTCAAGTTTGGAATCCCCTTGCTGTGCTGTGGCAAGGATGCTATGATGCACTAGGTAAATCATTACTAGTGAAATGAGAGAGCCCCCACTTTTATATTTCTTTCTGAACCTTCTGACTTAAAAGGCAGGTCCAGCTGTACTGGTAACAGAAGAAAATTAAATATTTAATTGCAGATAAAGTGACAGATCTGGGCTGTGGCAGTCCATACTGAAAGAGTGGAATAGTTAAATGGCAGTGTGTATGTGTTTTGTGAGTAGGTGTGTGTGTGTGTGTGTGTGTGTGTGTGTGTGTGTGTGTGTGTGTGTGTGTGTGTGTGTGTGTGTGTGTGCGCGCGTGCGCATTTGTGTTGGGGTGAGAAGGATGTTTAAACAATAAATGTACTCATAAAAAAGTAAACACTGCATAGACATGGTTATGCCTAGAAGTCCATGCTGACATTACAACCACCAGAGCTCCTGATTTGCTTGCAGTAGTAGCCTGTCAGCTTGCACAGTATGACTGTGAGAAACGTATGGCTGTTTAGAAAGCTCAGTATGACTCCACTATTATGTCTTTGTTGTTGTGTCTTTCGGCTTTTCCCGGTTAGGGGTCGCCACAGCGGAACTCCGGTCCGCTAATGATTGGTAGTTGATTTTTACGTGCCGAGTTACCAGCCCTGACGCACAACCTTCAACGAAGATACGCCCATTCACGCATGTCTCCACGCAGAAGACACTCTAACTGAGAATTGAACCGGACAGCGTCTTACTGTGAGGTGACAATGCTACCGCAGCACTAATGCTTGTTAATAGTTGTGGCACTTGTGGAATTTGTGCCTGAATTTTAGGTACTGTTTTCTGATTATCTCGGATGCTGTATTACAAACACAGTTACATAGTGATGAGTGATGTGGTCTGAAGGATTAATCCCCAAATTTTCTGTGATGAGAGGTAGGCTGCATTCATTTATTTATTTGCAGTTTGTTTACCAGGGTGGTCCATCGGGCCTTTGGGAGCCTGTTTTCAATGGAGTCCTGGGGAGAAAAGCTCCAAGTTGCAAGTAGTTAAAGTAACAGTATTACAAATACAAATACAATACAATTAAAGAAAAATAAAAAAATATAATAAAATAAATTTTAGGTTACACAGAGCTACTGAGAAGTCATAGCTGTAAATCCACAGTGGTTAAAGAGAATTTAGAAACTAAAAATGTCCGAGTAGGTCAAGTATCACAGTTTTAACAATAATCAAATGTCAAGGTAAAGTATACTGTGTTACATGTCAGAGTAGATAAAGTATCACAGTTTAATGATAATGAAATGTCAGGGTAGATAAGTATCACAGTATTAACAATAATCAAGTTAGTTCCAGCTGTAAAAGGTAGTGCAAAAGGCCCCATATAATGCATTAAGGAGGAATAAAAAATGACAGCTTGTTAAGAAGGTGTCAGCAGAAGTGTCTGAAGTAGGAGGTGAATAGTTAGAAATATTATGTAGGATGAGAGCAAGAGCATTCCCACAGTGATGTTAGGTGAGAGTGGAGAAGAGATTTGAAGATAGAGAGACTGTTAGTGGTACGGATGAGAGGTGGGAGGGAGTTCCAGTGACGTGTGAGGCAGAAGGAAAGAAGATGTTTGCCAGGCGGGCGAAAGGGTTTATGCAGTTCAATTTGATTTTGTTGGTTGGATCGCAGGCATCTGTTGGGAAGATTCATTTTAAAGGTTGAGATGAGGGAGGGACAGAGAGAAGGACGAAATATAAGTTTATGTGCTTGGATAAGTTGTATGTAGATAAGATAATTGGTTCAAGCCATTTCAGTTGGTGTAGGGAGGTACAGTGATGGGTGCTGGATCTGTGGCCAGTTGCGAATTTTGCAATCTTATAGTAACAGGAGGAGAGTTTGGATTTGAGGGAGGATTGCAGGTTGGTAAGGATAGAGGCTCCATATAGTAGGGATGGGATTAGGTAGGTAATGGCAAGAGTGAGCCGGGTAGGGGGAGAGATAAATTGGTAATGACGATAAAGCATGACCAGTTTTCTGTGTGTTTTTTTGATATTTGCCAGCAAATGGTTGTCAAACTTTAGTTGGTCATCAGTTTGGATGCCTAAGAGTTTGGCAGAGGAGACAGTTTCAAGAGAAGTGTTGTCTTTGCTGGTAATAAGGAAAGAGTGTTTATCTAGGGTAATGCTTCTGGAGGGGGAAAATAACATTAGTTTAGTCTTATTAGCATTTAGTGTTAAATGGTTCTGGAGCATCCGTAGCTCTGTAGCACAGAATGATTCTTGGGTAAGTTTCATTATAGAGTGGAAGTGCAGGAAGAAGAGCAGATAATTGTCGAATCGTCTGCGTATTGCATAAGTTTAGAGTTAGGGATGGCCTGGTGGAAGTCATTGATGAAGATGTTAAATAGAAGGGGTCCTAGAATTGAGCCTTGGGGTACACCACTGGCTGTGAATTGGAAAGGGGAACATTGCTTTTTTCCACTTGATTGCTTGTTGCCTATCTGATAAGTAGCTGGTGAACCAGTTAATAGAGGAGTGGGATAAGTGTAGTTTAGAGAGCTTAGTAAGAAGAAGGTTATGAGAGATGGTGTCGAATGCTTTAAAGAGGTCTAAGAGGAGGGTGGAAACTATGAGACCAGAGTCACGGGCCTTGTTTACAGTTTCAAGGAAGGAGAGGAGAGCTGTGGTAGTACTATGGCCAGGACGGAATCCATGCTGAGTGGAAGTTAGAAGGTTATTATCGATGAGGTAGGGTAGGAGTTGTAGATGGCCGAATAATTAATGCTTAAGAAAGGCTAATTTGCCTTTTAAAGATCATGTTTGAAGGTAACATTAAGTCCTTGTTTAATGAATGTCCTTCCTTGAAAATATTACACTTTTTTTCCTATGGCTCTCTTTCAGTTAGGATTTGTTTACTTATTCTGATGAAACTTAATGTTGCAGTTATTTTTCTGATTGGAGAATAATGAAATCATCATGGCTGTACTTTGGCTTGCGCTTTCTGTTCATAATCAAAGTAGATTATTAACTTTTGCTCCACGTTTCTCGTAAGGCAGAAGGGGAACTTAATGTTTAAAAAAGGTCTGACATCTCATCATAGATGTAATGCTTAACCTTTGAATCCTTGTGTGAACATATTTCTAATCCAATATTTTTTTTTTTTTTTGCTTTTAATACACTTTATCGCCTATCTCTTAAATTGCTGCCTGCACTTATCAGTACACTTTGTCTGCAAATGGCCTTATTCCAGGGCACATTACTGTATGACATGAGCAATGCCCATGCCATTATAGTGCCACTGCACTTTACAAAGGTTAGAACTGTTACTTACCCTCCTCCCAATGTCTGGTCTGTATTTTGCCAATAAAGAGACACTGTTATTACACTCATGTTATAAAATGGAATTAAATTGAATTACTTCTGCTTTTGTAATTCTGTGACAAAGAAAAAGCAGTGAATGAAAACAATCTGAAACTTAGATATGATATTATTGCATGTCTGTCTGTCACTTAAACAGATGAAAAACTAAATTAGCAAGAGTAACAAGTAATCATTTATTTCTGTGGTTTCCCTTTTTTAAGTAGGATCAAAATTTAACAGTCTATGTTCTTGCACTTATTTTATACATGACAAACAGCAATTATGGAATGGCACATAAAGTTTTCATACAGCTAATGGAGTTTTATTAAATAGTCATATATGATGGGTTCGATACCCACAAACCCTTCTTGCATGTTATCCAGGGCCGGAGAGAATAGTTTCCTCACAATGGTGAAAGCATGATCATCGAATGACAGAAAGTTCTCCACACAAGTACCCAGGACTCTGACTGCCTCTGTCTCTGTCTGAAGTGGAGTACCATTTATAAAGTTGTCCACACAAGTACCCAGGACTCTGTTTGTCTCTTTGTCTGTCTGAAGTGGAGTACCATTTATAACATATGAAGTGGGAACAGCTTTCTGCTGAATGTTTCGATGCTACACCTTTTTTGTATTTAACTTGAGCCTGTTTCAGTACATTAGCCATGTGCATTTTGTATTGCAGATTTATTTTTATGTTCCGCAGTATATTTGGTTCTGATCAGGATTATCTGATTTATGCTATTTGCTGGATGTAAGCAAAATTCTATTTGCTAAGTGACAGGTGAGGCTGCATTGGGACTGGAAGTCTTACAGCTGAATTTTGAGACCTCATCATATAGTTTTAATATGTTTGTCTTTTTAGAGTTCTTGAATTGGGAGTTGTTCATTTTGGGGGGTATAGGTGTCCTAAAGGAGAAGGTTACTAATTATTGATTAGATTTGACCAGAGATATGGATACTAAGGGGTGGTTCAAGTAGATGCAATGTTAGTGAGGACAAGTTCAAGAGATTATGACCACTACTTGGCTGGTTAAATATTTGTAGAAGAGAGTTAGCATTTACTAAGTCTAGAAATATTTCAATGTATCCAGCCTTTGTGGTATAGCTGCTACAGTTAGTTAAGGGATAGTTGAAATCACCCATCAAAAGATATTCTTATTCATGGGTAGTTCAATAAATACAAAATATTTTGGAGTCCTTCTGAGGCATGGAATGGTGACCTATAGCAGGCTATGAATTGATAATTTGTTTTGTTTAGGGTCATTTGAAGTTTAATGGGTTCTTTTTATAAGTTGCGTGGAATCTATCATAGGTTCATAGGTTCACAGGTGTGTACTAGGCTATCGGCCCTGGAGCCTATGTAAGCCTAGCCCAAAAAGATTCCCCTGGCATCTTGCTGCCCGACGTTAGTTCCCAAAGAGGTAGTTGGGTGTCTGACAAGTATTGATACTTCCCTGCAGTTTCCATCAGGTCTGAGTGAATGATAGGTGTTGAAACCCAGTAAAGATGGATTACTGTCTTTACACTAAAGCCAAGTCTCTGTTACAACACAGATATTGAGATGGTCGAGTTGAAGGAGAGCCTTGGAATTTGGCAATTTATCGTTAAGACTTCTGGAAATAAGCAGAACATCTTTGATGGGTATGCTGAAAAGGTGGACTTTGCATAAATAAGACCCTAATAGTAGCAAGTCCTATGGCCAGTATGGAGAATCCATGGAGCAAAAATGTATGGGCCATCCTTGGTGGAGCAAGAAGGGCCGTCAGTTATTTCATCAGCCTGACACATCACACATCCTCTTAGAATGACACCAGCTATTGTAAGAGTTAATTATCTTTTTTTTTTTATCTGGGCATCATTTTGGGTTTGGGTAGGATTCTACTCGGGGCCAGGGTCTTACCTACATTTTACACATACCTAATAAGTCCCAGTATGTCTCTTTGCATGTCCTCTGGGCTGAGCATCTTAGGCTATTCACACCCACATGAGCTACTGCCAGGTCACAGTTATATTTTCCTGGAGTGAGGAAACTAAAGGAACCTCATGATGTCTCATATCCTGGCACTGGAAAGGAAGCTGTCACTCCTCCTTTGTCAAGCTTAGTGAATGTAAAGCCAGTGTGCCTGATGATAGAGTCACCGGTAATCAGGCATTTCTACTTAGACTCACAGACAGTGGAAGGTTTGCAGACTGCAGCCTGATTACATACTGAGTATGTGAGTATGTTAAGGTTACTTGAGTATGGCAGAGTTATGTTAATGGATTGCTCTGAGGCTTTTTTAGTCCTGATTCTTGGAGGCTTGGGAAGAGAGTTTTTTTTAACAATTTCAGTATATGTTGGTTTAGTTTAATATTGTGGAGATATGTGTGTTACTTGCCAAGCTGCTCCAACCTCATGTTATAAAAGGATGGATTTCTTGCTTTCTTACATAATCACACCTCTCATAAAACATGTCAGGCTGGTTCAATAGTAGTTTTTGTCAGTGAGTGTTAGGCTGTTCCTACTCTGTATCAGAATGTGAAGTGTTATGAGGCTGGCAAAAGAAAGGACTAAGGTAGTCTGGGTGTCCATGACTGACAGATCAAGTTATTGAGACCAGTCATTATATCTTATGGGCTACCATATTTCACAGGCTAAGTTATGGAGAGTGGAAATGATAGACTGAATCATTTTTTTTCAGTAGGCAGAGAAGATATGTTGGCTAAATAAACTGTGATGTGGTGGAGATTTATTAGGAGAGGTGAAGATCTCTAACACTGATACAGCAACCAATTAAACCTACAGGGAAGGGGTTCGCGAATGGAGAGATGAAAAGTCAGCAAGCAAAGGAGAGTAGTAGTGCTGAAACTGAATTCATCCTCAAGTCTTGGTGAGTACCTTTGCGAGGTGGACCCTGTTGTCATAAAATCTCACCAAGGCGACACTGATATATAGACTGTATTCATGTAGCATATATCATGCACAGAAGTAGGTCAAAAATTAAAAGAGATAGCTGGGTGCACAAGACCCAGGATAAAAAAGTGCCCAATCCTGGTAGGCACACTGGTGCCAGGACTGGAAAAAATGACAGTGTAGAATCCTGAAAATATGGAAACATTCCTACAGTGGGGCCAGGCAGGCCCAGGGGGAGGATGACCCCCCTGTTGTAGAAGGAAGTAGCAGTCCACAAAAATCATAAAAACTGATAGGCCAAAGAAGAGCCATAAAGATGATAGAGTGGACTATTGAGGATAAGAAAGAAATTATGTATTGTTACAATTATGCAAAAAACCCAGAATTTCCAGACACAAGATATACAAAACAATTAAGAGAGAAATTAGAGGAAAGAACAATACTTCCTTAAGAAAAACTGTCAGAAGTTTCAAATGAAAATTTGCATTCATTAATACAACAGATTTGTAAAAAAACAGTATATAGATCAAGGAACTTTGATCTGTTTGGAAAAAGAAGCATATCAGGAAATGTGAAAGTATAAATAACAAAACCTAGAGCTATTTGAAAAGTATAAAAGAGAAGTATGGACATGGGAAAGAAAGAGAGGTTTGATATGGTGCAATATTTATGCAAAGGAGAAAGCCAAATTAATCGATATAAAGAAGGCAGGCCCAAAGATATTTGAAGAGAAACACAGTCAAAGGCATCCGGCTATGGAACATTTCACAATAAAAAAAAAAGATAATATCACAAAGATGGAATGTAGAAAAGAAGATTAGTGAAGTAGAAGTTAAAAAAATAGTTGAAGTTATGGACTGCCTGTGAAGTGAAGGATTTGGTGTAGAAGGTCTAACACAGGTTACATCACAGCATGATGGAGTGAGTCCCCAAAGTAAGAAGATACAGGAAGATCAGGAGACATCTGAAGAAGAAATATGGACATGGGAAAGAAAGAGAGATTTAATATGGTGTAATATCTATGCAAATGAGAAAGCAAAACTAATCAATAAAAAACTAGCAGCACCAAAGATATCTGAAGAGAAATACAGGCAAAGGAATCCGGACATGGAAAACATTACAATACAAAAATAAGAAGACAAACAGGAAAAGTAGAAAAGGAGGTCAGTAATGGAGAAGTTAAAGAAATACAAACTGAGGTTATGGAGTACCTGCAAAGTGAAGGATTCAGTGTAGAAAATCAAATGCAGAAAGCACTACAACAGGAAAGAGCAATGGATATCCAAATTAAGGGGAACCCAGTGGAACATAAAGCAATTGGTCAGGTGCCATATCAATATATTTTGGAGTCTTCCACAGGAAACCAGTATAAACGTTCACTTGAGGCTAGACAGCAAGGAAAGGAACAGGGAACTGTGGAAACTCTGATGCAGTCAGTGTTGACGAGTGTTAGGCCAGAAAGTTCCCATATGACAGAGCAATGGATGGCACAGGATGAAATTGAAGAGAAGGTGCCACAGGTTGATACCACAAAACTTTCTATAGACTGCCCACAGGAAATGGAAAACAAAGGATGTGCCCGCAGTTTAGAAGAAAATGAGCTCAGAGAAGAGTTGCTTGATTTAATAGACATGGATAGATATATTAAAATAAGTGAGAGAAATAGGCTGCAGAAGGTCAATAAAACCCAAAAGTCTGATAAAACAAATGAATGCAGTAATTAGGACTGTCCATAGAGATCCATTCAATATAACAGAAGTAAATGGTAAATATTGCTGTGCTGCTAAATTAATGCTGTGTCTTTCGGCTTTTCCCTGATGTTCATCGTGTTTCACTGTTGCAGTCATGATTGTAGGGTTCTTCCCTGCCGGCAGGCAGCCCTCGGTCGGCCAGAATCCCAAAGTCTGGGTCCGGCGTCGGCTGTTCAACCATGCTCCCCGACGTCAGAGTGCCAGGAGTATAAAGCTGACAGCCGACGCCATCTTCTCCAGTCTTTCTTGCCATGCGGTGATAACAGTTCGCAAGTGCCGTTTGGCTGACTCCTGACAAATTTTTCTATATACTTCGGTCCGAAGACTTTCTCCACTCAAAGCTAAGTACCCCGTTGGGGAAACTTTTTTCTTGCTCCACTCCGATGTCAGAAAAAGTTAATAATTGTATTTCATGTGGGAAGCAAATACCTCATAAGGATTTTCATTCTTACTGTATTCCTTGCTTAGACCCTGACCACGACGTAGCTAGTTGTCGGTTTTGTGCTAGATTCAATCAACGTGCCATTAAGCGAAGGTACGATTTTGCTTTTCATTACTTCGGTAGGCACTTTAACTACAAAATGTCATCGGATGCAGTTCCGGCTACCGGAGTTCACAAACGGCGCAAGGATAAAGACAGGCCTCCGAGGTCCAAATCTGATGACAGCGCACAAGCGGAGCCAGCTTCAGGTTCAGCCGTCGTCAGTGAGGCGCTTTTGCAGCCCCTGTCGTCGGCCATTTCAGAACCGACGGCCGACACGGACTCTCATGAGGAGCCAATCAGGCCTTTAAATATTTCTGTTGCAGGACCTTCGGACAATGCTCCTTCGGATGGGTCCGGAGCTGTGCAGGTACCGGCTTCCGAAGGGGTTTTCAGGCCTACTCCGCTACTAGTAAAGGCAAAGACAAAGGCAAAGACTCCTTCTAAATCAAAGACTTCAACACAGGCCTCTTCTGAACCGGCTCCCAAGTCACAGAAACAGTTACTCAAGATGGCGGAGGATTTACTTACTATGATTAGGGGTTCACATCCCCCTCCAGACAAAAGGCCAAGGCAGGATGTTTATTATGATTCCTCTGATCAGGCTTCTGTTTCTTCTTCTGATCAGGAATATTCTTTCCCTCCTTATGAGGATTCTGATGCTGAAGAATCCATTCCTTCAGCTTCTCCCCCTGAGGATTTCTCTTTTGGGGAAACTTTGCATGAAATGAGGGAACATTTCCACTGGGAAGGACAGGAGTATTCAGAATCCAAGAAAAGACTGAGGGATTTCCTTCTTCTTCCCCAACATAGACCCCTGGCTATTCCTCCTGTTGTGAATATTGTGGATGATGCCTTTTCGGAGGCTAACTTAACCCCTGACTCTTTTCCTCCTGCTCCTGTTAAGCCTGATAGATATTACAGGGTTCCTGATTCCCATCAGTTTTTATACAAGAACCCTGCTGCTGATCCTGAAACCATTTCTCAGGGTCCTAAGGGAGTTAAGGCCGCTTCTGCCAAAAATCCCATTCCTACTGAAAAGGATTCTCGATCCTTAGAAAGATGGGGCAAAAAGGTGTACACTTCTGCTACTTTGTCCATTAGGGCTTTAAACTGTCAGTTTCATATGCTTAAATACCAGCAATTTCTCTTGTCTGTCTTAAAACAAAAGCTTACTTCCATTTCTGCCTGTGCAGATGATAAGAAATTACATGACTTACTGCATGCCACTGAACGGGTTGGCAAACACGGTTTACACTGTGGATTTGATGCCTTGGAGGCTTCTTGTAGGGCTGCGGCCTCTGGCACAGTCATCAGAAGGCATGCATGACTAAAGGAGCAAAATTTACCTGAACAAGTAAAGGCTAAATTATTGGATGCTCTTGTTCAGCATAATGTTTTGTTTGGTTCAAAAGCTGAGGAGGTGATTAAAAAGATGGAGGATAAGGCGAAATCCATGCAAACAGTTAAAGATTTCTTACAAGTACAGCCACCTAGATTTAGCAGGAATTGGCCTTCAAAAAATTGGTCCTTTCCCACTTCAGACAGGCCTCAGAGGGGTAGATATAGACGCTCCAGAGGGAGGCCTCAATCACAAGCTGCTTATAGACCAAGACAGTGGACTGCTTCCACCCCTAGGGGAGGAGAGGACAGGTCACAATCTCAAAGGAAACAAACTCAATGACTCCCTCTGTTGGGCTACAGAAACTTCTTGCCTGGAAGCCCCTCTCGGAGGAAAACTCTCTCTTTTTTATCAAAATTGGACTCAAATAACCCAAGACAAATGGGTTTTGGATGTGGTTTTAAGAGGTTACAAATTCCATTTTCATACCTTGCCAAGGCCAAGCGGATGGCCAGACCTTCTAAAACATCAATGGACGGAGGCCTTAAACCAGGTGGAAGCTCTTTTGGCTATGAATGCCATAGAACTGGTTCCTCTTTCAGAGATGGGAAAAGGTTTTTACTCAAGGCTGTTTCTAGTCCCAAGGAAGCAAAACTCATGGAGACCCATTCTGGATCTGTCGGTCTTGAACACCTTTCTAGAGATTCCAAAATTCAAGATGCTTACCCTACAGCAGCTACTTCCTATGCTGTCCAAAGATGCATGGATGGTAACTTTGGATTTAAAGGAGGCATATCTACACATTCCCATCAGGCAAGATCACAGAAAATACCTAAGGTTCAAGGCTGGATCGAGGCACTTTCAATTCTCTGCGCTGCCCTTTGGATTGTCGACTGCGCCCAGGGTCTTCACCAAATGCCTGGCTCCAGTAGTAGCTTACTGCAGACTCAAGGGAATTCAAATTTACCCTTATCTGGACGATTGTCTAATTCAGGCAGACAGCAAGGATGTCTTACTCCAGCATCTAGAATTTGTACAGAACCTCCTCGAGTTCCTGGGATTCTCTGTAAACGTACAAAAAATCAAATTTGACACCATCACAACAGATAACTTTTCTGGGTGCACTTCTAAACACCACAACCCAGATGGCATTTCTGACATCCGAAAAACAATTACAGCTGGCTTCAACTTTCAAAACCTTGGCAACTCTAACTCAACTATCTGTAGGAAATTCCTGCAGGCTTTGGGTTACATGGCCTCCTGCATCCTTCTCGTACCATATGCAAGACTACACATGAGGAAAATACAGTGGTGGTACCTAAAAAGTGTATGGTCTCAGCATTGCCACAGTTTAGACATACTGATCTCCATCCTTCCTTGCCTTCAAAAGGAATTCTTTGGTGGTCCAGGGCATGTGCTCTAAACAAAGGGAAACCCTTTTGTCTGCTTCCTGCCACTCAGATTCTAACCACGGATGCCTCGGATTATGCTTGGGGAGCCCATTTTCAGGGCAATTGTCTGCAGGGCCTTTGGACAAAGGATCAGAAGCACCTGCCTATCAACTTAAAGGAAATGTTAGCCGTTCAGAAAGCTCTATTGGCCTTCAGGAATCTTTTACAACCAGGACTACTACTAATACGAACAGACAACACCACAGTTATGTGGTACATAAACAAGCAAGGGGGATCTCATTCCTACCCCCTTTGCAGACTAGCCATGGATTTATGGAACACAGCTTTAGCTTGCAATCTGGATCTTCAAGCTCAGTTTCTACCAGGGAAACAAAACTTCCTGGCAGACAGTCTGAGCAGAAACCTTTCGGATCCACACGAGTGGATGCTGGACACCAAAATATTCAGGATGATAACAGCAGTCTGGGGATGTCCTCACATAGACCTCTTTGCATCCCATCCCATCTCAATCATCAACTACAGAATTTTTGCACCAGGACTTTCCACAGAGAAGCTTGGAAAGTGGATGCCCTATCATTCAGTTGGAGGAACCTCTCGGGATATGCCTTTCCACCTCTTCCTCTTCATCCACGGGTTTTAGTGAAGATAAAACAGGACAAGCCCA
The DNA here is from genome assembly GCF_019279795.1 of Protopterus annectens. Taxonomy (NCBI): domain Eukaryota; kingdom Metazoa; phylum Chordata; order Ceratodontiformes; family Protopteridae; genus Protopterus; species Protopterus annectens. Next base: position 157,700,754 of record NC_056725.1, on the reverse strand, counting down.
AGATGATAATCTTGCTGGCTCCAAATTGGCCTCGGCAGTTTTGGTATCCAACTCTAAAAAACCTATGCCTGGAGCCCCCTTGGGTTTTACCTCCATCTCCGAACCTTCTGTCCCAGCATCAGGGTCAGGTTCTACACTCTCTCATGTCAGAACTCTCAGCCTGGCGGCCTGGTTAATCCAGGGCCTTTGATTTCTTCTTTAATGCCCAAGCAGGTTATGGATGTCATTTTAGAAGCCAGACATCCTAGCACTAGAAAATCTTATGCAGGAAAATGGAAAATATTTTGTTCCTGGATGCAGGCTCAGGATTCTGATCCTCTTCTTCCTAACATTACTTTTACTTTACTTGACAGATCTCTTACATAAGGGTCTCTCTTTTTCTTCCATTAAGATACATGCCTCTGCTATTTCTGCTCATTATAATACAGACCCTCCCATCTTTTCCCACCAGCTCATGAGACAGTTTCTCAGAGGAGCTAAGAACTTAAGACCTCCTAGATCTCCTCCCATTCCTGCTTGGGACCTCAACTACGTTTTGGAAAAACTAACCTTGCCTCCTTTTGAGCCTGCTGCCTCTTCTGACATCAAGTTTTTATCTTGGAAGACAGCTATTCTGTTAGCCCTAACCTCTGCCAGGAGAGTTTCAGAGTTACAAGCTCTTATGGCTGTGGAACCTTATATTATTTTTCGTCAAGACAGGGTATCTTTGAGGACTAATCCTACCTTCATGCCTAAGGTGGTTTCCAAAGTGGCTTTAAATCAAACTATCCACTTGCCAACCTTTTTCCCCTCTCCTCAAAATAAAGGGGAAAGGATCTTACATTCCTTGGATGTACACAGACAACTACGTTTTTACCTGAACAGAACCAAGGACATCAGAAAATCAGAATAATTGTTTGTTTCTTATGCTTCAAATTTCCAAGGTAAAGCCATTTCAAAACAGACCATTTCTAAATGGATTGCTCATGGAATCAGATTTTGTTATTCTCACCATGGAAAGCAAATCCCAGGGAGTATTCGGACTCATTCCAATAGAGCTGCTGCCACTTCTGCGGCCTTCCTCAGGGGAGTTCCTACCAAGGACATTTTGGAAGCTGCAACTTGGAGTTCAGTGCATACTTTTTCTAAGCACTACAATCTACCTCTCTACTCTAAGTCTAGGGCAGGCTTTGCCTCTGCAGTCTTGCAGGGCCTTTTAGCCACCCCTTCCTCTTTATGACCACCTCCCTTTCTTTCAGCTTTGGGATTCTACCCTACAGTCATGACTGCAACAGTGAAACACGATGAACATAGTACAGTTGTGTACACCTACCATAAATGTAGATGTTCGAGTGTCTTCACTGTTGCAGTCTGGGTTTCCTTCCCTCCTGTCCCCTCTTATTTTTACTTTTGTGTATTTCCTTTTTTCACCATTCTTCTGAGGTGTATTTGCAAAGGTTATGGGACCTTTTTCATTTTGGGACTCCTGACATCTGGGGCAAGAAAAACTGGAGAAGATGGTGTCGGCTGTCAGCTTTATACTCCTGGCACTCTGACGTCAGGGAGCATGGTTGAACAGCCTACGCCGAACCCAGACTTTGGGATTCTGGCCAACCGAGGGCTGCCTGCCGGCAGGGGAGAACCCTACAGTCATGACTGCAACAGTGAAGACACTCGAACATCTACATTTATGGTAGGTGTACACAACTGTACTTTAGGGGTCGCCACAGTGGAACTCCGGTCCGCTAATGATTGGCAGTAGATTTTTACGTGCTGGCTTGCCAGGCCTAATGCACAACCTTCAATGAAGGAAAGCCCATTCACGCATGTCGCCACACAGAAGACGCTCTGAGAATCGAATGGGCAACGTCTAACTGTGAGGTGACAATGCTACTGCAGCACCACCACCGCAGTACTACTGTGCTGCTAAATTAATAACTGATACAATTCTACCACAAGAACACAGGGTAGCGAGGGAAAGGAAGGGGAGAAATCGAATACCACCATGGAAGTATCAAATAAAGAAAACTATAAAGCAGTTAAGACAAGAAGTGTCACTGTTGGAAGATTATAGAAGAGGGAATGGATCAACAAAAATACCAAGAAAGATAAATGTGATAAAAGTAATGCGCAGTATTAGAAAAGACCAGGGTCTATCGTGCACTATCGCAAATAAACAAAAAATTTGAGCACAGGTGGAAAAGCTTAGAAGATACACAGATAAATATAAAAGAAAGTACAAAATAAGCAATTTATTGATGACCCAAAAAGTTTTATAGGAATTGGGAAACAAGGTAAAAGGAATTGAAAGACTGTCAAAAAAAGAAATAGATACATTTTGGAAAAGTATCTATGAAGATCCTGTGGAACATAACAAAGATGCTAAATGGATAGAAGAAGTTAAAGAAAGAATAAGAAGCTTAAGGTGCAGGATATGAAATGGGATGAAGTAACAGTCAGAGAGATTGAAACAAAGTTAATAAAAGCCTGTAATTGGAAAACCCCAGGTCCAGATGCAGTACCTAACTTTTGGTTAAAAGTATTAACATCTTTGCATGAAGATTTAGCCATGAGTAAGAACTATTTATATGTGCACCCCGAATACACCAACCTGGCTAACAACAGGCAAAACAATGCTCCTACTTGAGTGAACCTGCAAGCTACCCTAAAAATTATAGACCAATAACTTGCCTTCCAACGACGTATAAACTATACACAGGAATTGATGCTGACAGAGTTTATAGTCATTTAGAAGAAAACTCAATTATGGCAATAGAACAAAATGGCAATAAAAGAATGTCATATTGAACAAAGGATCATTTGTTGTTAAATAAAGTCATACTGGAGAACTGGAAAAAGGAGAAGAATTGAAGTATGGCATGGATTGACTACAAAAAGGCATTTGATAGTATCCCACATTCATGGATAAAAGAGTACTTGTATAAGATACACTAATGGACTACATTACAGTGACCATGAAACAGTGGCAGACCACGTTGCAATTAAGCCATGATAAAGAGGTCATTGTTCCCCTCTACTCGGCACTCATTAGACCTATTATAGAGTATAACACCCCTTTTGGAATGTACCTCACAAGACATCTGCAGCAGCTGGAAAGGCCACAGAAGTACCTCACAAAGAGGATTACTGGCCTCAAAAAGATGCCCTAAACTGACCATCTCAAAAAACTCCAGCTTTACGCTATAGCATATTGCCTACTCTGAGGAGATCTCTGCCTAACATATAAAGCTGTGTTAAGCCCAGAGCTGTTGGACATGCTACACGTAACAAAATCCCAATCCCTTTGAGCTACATGCTCTAGGGACCTACACCTTGTCACCACAATCAACAGAACATGCTGGAGGGATAGATTCCTGTCCCATAGACTTCCTATACTCTGGAACAAGCTACCCATTCATGTCAAGCAAAGTCCCTCATTAGCACTCTTCAGGAAAAACCTTGATGAGTGGATGGGAAATAGGAAATACCCCTCGGGGATCACCTCTGTGGCTCTGCTCGACAGGGGCAAAGGAAATTAACTTTCTTGGGTGGCGTAAGCCAGGGAACCTTGTTGGCTAGGCTTACTTAGACCCTTGGGCCGATAGCCTAGTACCTACCTATGAATCTATAAGGACAGATTATTATCCCAGGGATAAAAATTCAAAGGGGGATATTCCAAGGTGACTCTCTGTCACCATTGCTATTCTGCCCTGCCCTTAATCCATTAAGCTGTTTACTTAACAGCTAGGGCCATGGCTACAATTTGGCTCCTAGAAAACAACAATTTGTAAAGACTTCTCATCTTCTCTTTGTCGATGATTTAAAACTGTATAGTTCATCAGATGAAGATCTGAAAGCACAGCTGCAGGTTGCCAAAACTTTTTCAGATTATATAAGAATGTCATTTGGTCTTGATAAGTGTGCAAAAGCAACCTTTAAATCATGTAAACATCAGTTTGGGACAAGAATGTGATATAAATGGAGGAACTCCCTGGTCAACCTCAGTAAGAAACTGAGATCCCTCATAAAATCCTCCAAAGCTAGTTACAAAAACAAAATTGCCACTGACTCTAAAGATAACCACAAAGCATTCTATAGCTATGTCAAGAATCTCAATGGCAACACTCAGATCTGCTCTGAGTTACAGCACAATGGTACTAAATATACAGAACCAACTAATATTGCAAACATCCTGGCAGATAGGTTCAGTGCTAACTTTACCCCCCTCCCCTCACCCCCTAGAGGGCCCATCTCTGTACTGGAAGAATGCACAGTTCCTGTAATCACGGCTGCACAGGTAAAAAACACACTCTCCAAATCCAAGAACACAGCATCCATGGGACCTGACAATATCCCAGGCTGCGTTCTACATGAACTACAGAATGAACTGGCACCCTACCTAAGTACTATGTTCAATCAGAGTGTCACCTCAGGCTTTGTGCCCACTGAAAGGTGCACCGTGACAGTTATCCCACTCCACAAAGGGGGAGGCACGACTGACCCCGGGAACTACCGCCCCATTAGCCTGACAAGCCTGGTGTGCAAGGCCATGGAATGTATCATCATGGAACTCATAAACAAAGACATTGGTAATCTCCAAACTCTGGACCCTACCCATTTTGGATTTGTAAAAGGCAGATCATGTCTCCTAAACCTGATTGACTTCTTTGAAGCAGTCACCAAAGCCATAGATGAGGGTAAGGTGGTTCACACAGCTTATCTAGATCTCGCCAAGGGTTTCAACACCATTCCCCACTCTGGAATTATAGATAAGCTCACTAAACTAGGTATAAATCCCTATGTCACAAGATGGGTTGCCAACTGGCGCACGGACAGAACCCACACTGTGAAAGATGCAGACTCCAAATCTGACTTCAGACCAGGGACAAGTGGAGTACCACAGGGTTCATTCCTGGGTCCTCTCCTGTTTGGTATCTACTTCTCTGAAGTACAAACTAACACAGAAGGTCTTTGGCTAACAAAGTTTGCAGATGACTGCAAACTAGGAGCCATAATTGAAACTCCTAATGATGTGGACATACTACAAAAGGGCCTCACTGAGACAGATGCCTGGTGTCAAAGCCATGGCCTGAAGCTCAATGCCAAAAAGTGTATTGTCATCCCCTTTGGTAAAAACTCTGTACCCATGAACTACCACATAGCTGGTAGTCTATCTAATGCCAAAAATGTGATGAGACCTTGGAACACAGGTGGACAGTAGTCTCTCCTTTGATAATCACATCGCCACAGTGGTCAGGAAATCCTTCTACATGGCTCACCTCATCACAAAAGGTTTCTCATCCAGAAAAAAACAGGTCATTGTTCCACTCCACTCATCACTCATTAGAACCATTATAGAGTACAATGCCCCTTTTGGTATGTACCTCACAAGACATCTACAACAACTGGAAAGGCCACAGAAATATCTCACAAAGAGGATTACTGGTCTCAAACAGATGCCCTATGAAGACCATCTCAAAAAACTCCAGCTTTACTCCGTCGCATATCACCTACTCAGAGGCGATCTCTGCCTAACATACAAAGCTATGTGAAACCCAGAGCTGTTGGACATGCTCCACTTAAAGAAATCCCAATCCCTCTGAGCTACACGCTCTAGGGATCTAAACCTTGTCACCACAAAAAAAACAGAACATGCTGAAGGGATAGATTCCTGTTCCAGAGACTTCCCATACTCTGGAACAGACTACCTATCTATGTAAAACAGAGCTCCTCATTAGCACTCTTCAAGAAAACTCTTGATGATTGGATGGGAAATAGGAAATTTACCCCAGGGATCACTTCTGTGGGTTTGCTCGACAGGGGCACAGTAAAATAATTTCCTTGGGTGGTGAAAGCCAGGGTACATTTTTGGCTAGGCTTATATAGGCCCTAGGGCCAATAGCCTAGTACCTACTAATGAACCTATAAAAGAACTTGAGCAAGAGGGAGTGTATAAATATTTTGCAACTGATGAAGGATCAACAATAAAACATGAACAAATGCGAATAAAACTTAGTAACGAATACTTTAGAAGACTTAAATTAATTCCGAAAACAACATTGACATCCAGGAACAATATCCAGGCTATAAACTAATTTGCTCTTCCTGTCCTAACTTACAGTTTTGGAGTGATTGACTGGCTCCAAAACATGTTGGATAGATAGGAAAACAAGAAGGATGCTTCATGCTCACCAAATGATTTATAAAAATCAATGTATACCAAAATTATTTATTCCCCATTCTGAAGGAAGGATGGGTCTCCTTGAAATTGATTATATGTATGGATCTGCAATCATGGGACTCCACACATATCTGCTGACCTCACAAGACCCAAATGTAGTGAAAGCTTTGAAAAATGAGGAGAATAAATCTAAGATAACATCTCTGCTTAACTTAGCAGAAGCATATCAGAGTCAAGCAGGAATGGAAATCAAACCAGATGTAGATAAAAATCAGGCGACAACTGAATGTGCCAAAAAACAAAACAAAAGAAAGAATATAAGGTGAAGGACCAGATGAGAAGGCAAAACATGTGGAAAAAGCATAAATATAGTTGCATGTATAGAAAACTTTTGGAAGAACCTCATGTTGATCAAGAACAAATGCAGGAATGGTTAAGGAGAGATGAATTCAAACCAAGAGATGAAAGGTTAATATTGGCAGCCAAAGATAGTGGGCTACATACACGCTGATCTACAAAGTCCATTGAACATGTGGGAAAAACAGGCAAATGTAGGTTTTATAAAACCAAATTGGAAACAGTTGCATACCTTGTTGCTGGTTGTGACATATTAATGGCAGAAGGACTGTATACTGAAAGGCATAATAATGTGGCAAGACTGTTGCACTGGGGATTGTGCAAACATTATTTTACTGAAGTGGCTGCAAAACACTGGAAACATGAGCCCCAAAGCATCATAGAAAATTATGAAGTTTATATCAGATGGGATCACCCATTACCAGCAGTTCAAAAGACAGATGCTAGAAAACCAGATATAGTGGTCCAAGAAAAGAAGGCAAAAGTAGCATTGATCACTGAATTCACCACACCCAGTGACTACAGTGTCTTGCATATAGAGAGACAGAAAGTCCTAGAATATCACAATTTGCAGGCAGAAATGAGAGCAGTGTAGAAGAAAGATACCCAGACAGTTCCAATTGTAGTAGGAGCAACTGGTCTTATAAAAAAGGATCTACAATCGCATTTAGATATTTTACCAATCCATGTAACCCTGTACAAATTGCAGAAGGAGTCATTACTGGGCACATTGAGGGTGCTGTAAAGAGCACTTTTGGCTGACATCAGAGATGGAAACAATACCAATTTCATGAATTTTAATCGTACTTTGACTTGGGAATGGGGTGCATTCCCGTCATGCTATTAGAAACCCAAAAGACTTGGAGAAATTAAAAAAAAAAAGGAAGAAATGATGTAATACCATCTAATATGAGAGTAGTACACAGCTATAGTTACTACAGTGCACTAATTCAGTTTAATAATCAAAAGCATGAAAAAGCATGAGGGCTGAAGTAACAGTATAAATTAAATGCACTGAGCTCCAAGACTAGTTCACAGCTACATGGTACAATATACAGATACAGTTACAAGGGAACAGTACATGAATTCAGTATAGTAGCAAAAGATACTCTAGAATAGCAGAGTTAACTCTGCTATAGTATGGTTGGCAGTTGACTCAGATGCACACATCACACAATTCAAGGCTTGATTGTCACCAACAGAATAATGAAAGGTTAGCTCAGATACTACAGAATACACCCTTCAAAGAATCAGTAAGCTCAGGTGCCACATAATCATTGCTTCTAGGGTTTATCAAAGTCAGTAATACATGCTTGAATGTAGCCAGATATAGTTATTACCAATAACTACATACAAGGGAAGTGTTTGTAATTGTAGATGTTGATGATGACTTTGAACTGGTCTTTGAGCAACAAGGACCTATAATAACAAAACCAAATTGAGCAACTGATCTGAGGGCATCAAATTTTTATAAACAAACAATAACATTTGAGCAACTCATCTGTAGGCAACAAAAAATTATTATTAAAAAACAGCAGCAACAACAGCTTGCAAGTCAGTGCAGCTGAGCTAGGAGCAACGAGGCTCATGGGTTGCTATCAGAATCGGTTTGCTTTAATTTTGGAATCCAGATACAGAACCTTTAATCTAATATAGGTGGTGTACTTAAGTTCCAGACTGGATAAACCCCAGCATTACCACATACTGTAAGTATCACATTAGCATAAATATGTCCAGTCGTGGCATTCTTCTAAATATCAAATGGTCCAAATGATTCAAGCTCCAAGCATTAAGCTTGCACAAGGAGGTAGCAACCCATCAAAAGGCAGTTCCGTGTCCCACAGGTTAGCCAGCAAGGCTGTAAATGAGAATATGGAACACAAATGTAGGACCCTTGAAGGAATGCAAATAGAACCCCAACAGTAGCAGCTGTATTGCAGAAAAAAAATAAATTACATAACTAGTGTGTGTGTGTGTGTGTGTGTGTGTGTGTGTGTGTATGTATATATATGTATATGTATATATATGTATATGTGTATGTGTGTATATATATATAGATATATATATAATGTATATAGATAGATATATATATATATATATATATATATATATATATATATGGATCTAGGACTGTTGAATGAAAGTTCAACAATCCGAATCCAACTTACCCGAACACACTTTAACAAAAGTGCTTTTACCGAAAAAGCACTTTTGTTAAAGCGCATTAAAAACAAAACATTAAAAAAGTGTTTATGCAGGGGGGCAAGCCCCCCTGTGCCCCCCGCACCCCCTACTTGCACTACAGTGGGGAAAAGGGAAAAATTCCCTTAACTGCACCGTAGTATGATCTCTGCAACAGTCATTCCCACACAACTCCCTCTACCTCTAGGCATACTTACGTGAAAGTGCTTCTTCGGTGAAAAGCACTTTCGCGTAAGTATGCACGGCCATTCGCTTTCGCTCATTAGTCCCAGACCCATATATATATATATATATATATATATATATATATATATATATAACTGCCAAAATTTAAAGATAAACATCTCCTGCCTGACATTGTTTCATGTACAGAATGCCAGCTCAATGCAAAACACCAATTTAAAGTATTCTAGTGGTCCAAGTCCAAACACCAATTTTAACCACAGTGATTGTAAACCAAAGAATAGATGTACGTTACCAAGCTTAATGACGTATGCTGTACCAAAAGTCGCTGCATAAAGCATCTACTATCCAGTATTACTCCAATGAAAAAAATGTTGCCTCAACATGAGATTACATGCCAGAGAGATCAAAGAGCTCTAAAAAGTTGTAAATGCACTAGTTCAGACACCTAAACTTCCAGTGACTGAAAGCAAATAGATTGCCCTTCTGACATCAGTCATTGTATGTTTAGAGTGGTCCTCAAAGAGGAAAAAAGATGCAATAAATTGCTGCAGAGTGCAAAATCGTGTAGACCTGTCCATCTATACTGGTTCTACTTTGATGTCGCCATATATTTTCTAATGTTCTGGATCTAAAGCAAGTTTGGAGTAAATACTGCATTTACCACACCTATTCTTCTTGATAAAGGTGCCAATAATAAATTGACTGCTTAGACTGTAAATAACTATTGGTTAAACAGCCAATAAAATATTTTTATCATTGTAGTAAGTAATCCTAAAGGTATTTGGAATGTCTTGTCTTAATCAGTCATCACTTGTAAGAATATAGCGGTCTTGGTAAAAAAATTGCAGTTTCTTTTTCATGTATAAAATAATGTAAAAATGTAGACAAAATAGTTTTATTTTAATGTACCATGACTGGGTCTTTCTATTCCTAGAGGTGAAGTGTTCAAATTTTCTATACAAAAGGACATCTCTAGCATATTTTAGCCTTTAACAGAAATAAGAAGAAATTATTGCTCGGAAATCTTTAATAACAAAGCTATTCGAAAAACTTTGAGTAGGATTCTATGTTACCTTCTTCAGAACAACTGCATTTAAAGAAGAGCAGCTCCCCTTAAAGAACAGACTTCAACAAAGACAAGGAATGATGGATTTTGACATGTGAATAAGTATTTTCCATCTGTAGATTTTCTGCATAACTCTTTGTTCTCTTTGCTATTTTCCCCACAAAGCTTCACATAAATGAAAGATTTTATACCTGTGAGTCACAGGAAGATTGACAACTCCAATCATTTACGTTTAAATGCCCAATAAACAAAATGTATTTATTTATTTGAATTTAACTGTGTAGAGCACTGATCACAGCTGCCAGTTTCAGTCTTAGCCTGGGCAAGAGCAAATGTGGTAGTTATACAGTTCTAAGTACAAAGAGGGAGAGTGCGTCGATGCAAATACAATGAGAGTATGGCAAACGTGTACATCTGTAGTAACTAACAACAGAGTATCAATATGTACAGTTGTATACATTTATGTGAAATGACAAGGTATTAGCATAGCTAAGTGTAGGTTTAGGGGGATACAAGGGAGAGGTTGGAGGCAGGCAGAGGGGAAGCAGAAGCGATCAGGTAATGGTATTAGAGGGGTGGCACTGACACCTGGTTGCTAGTTTCAAATAATTTTTAAGACTGAGATTGGAATTGACAGCAGGAAGTAGAATTTTTAATATAATGAGGAAGAGATCCCCAAAGGTTGGGACCCACTACTGGCAAACTGTGCTGTTCATTGAACCTTTGTGTTTGGAGCACATAGCTGTGCTACTGTGGTTTTGAGCTGGTATTTGATGGGATATCTTGTTAGCTTGGCTTGGCTACAAGGTGAATAATAGCTTGACTGTTAAATATGAATACCAGAAAGCTGGCATCTCTGTAGGACTGCGAGCCAGTTAGCTCTTTTCAAGGGTTCTGCAGTGATAGTTCTGTTTCAGGGAAAGGATTACAAACCTAAGGATTCTGTTTTCTCTAGTTTACATATCTTTTGTATTCCTTTTTGAAAATGAAGTTAGTGGAAGTCCATATTCAGTTTGGCTAGAAGGATACCTTTGCCTATTGCTTTTCTTGGGTGGGTTTGCTGAGGAAGGAGGAGAAGTTACTGACCCAAAATAGACTTGTGTTAATCTTTTTTGTAGCCTTGTTAGATGGAGAGAAAAGTTTAGAGTAGGATCTAACCAGATGCTGAGTTATTTGAAAGATATGGTATTTTCTAAGAGATTGTTTCGATGATCTAAAATGTGTAGCCATGACATATTTTTGGTAAACTTTTTATTGGGTATTCAATTTTTGTTTCTGATCCCCTGGGTGAGGGAGAGGAAGTCAATTGTCCACTGGGTGAGAGAGAGAAGTCTTCAGCCTGGAGTTGAGATTGTAATAATGTTATTGACTGATTTGATTGAAATTGGACCATGTCACTGGCGTAGAGAAGAAGTGAAAGGTCAAGGTAGAGTTTGTTGACAAAGACTGAGAAAAATCGGGGAGCCAGGATTGAGCCAGTGGGGACTCCTTTATTGACTATGGTGGATTGAGAGAAGGAAGAGTCTGTCTTAACAGAAAACTGACAATTTGATAGAAAGTGCTGACACCAAGGTATAGTATTGTGACGTATTCCAAGGTCCAGTAGGTGGTGTAGAAGGATTGTGTGGTTTACTAGACTGAATGCTTTGGTGAGATCTATGAAGATGGCTTCTTTGAGCTGTTCTCTACCAACACCTAGTAAGAATTAATCTGCCAAGCTCTGTATTGCTATTATTGTGCCCTGGCTTGACAAGAAACCATGTTATTTATGAGAAAGAAGTGGATATTGCTGATATATTAAGTGATTTGAGAGTATATGAGCTTTTCTAGAAGCTTCCCTAGAGTTGACAGTATGGAGATGAGGAAGTAGTGAAAGGTTTTTGAGGGGTTGGGTTGTTTAGGGAGAGGGATAATTATTCTATTTTTCCATTATTTCCAAATAAACTTTGACATATTTCTTTTTTTTTCTGAAGTGAAACTTTAGGCATGGCAGTGCAAGGCTGGAGTGAAACAAAACTAAAATGGAAGTGACACTCTGCGGGATGGTGGCCCTGTTCTACACACAGGAACAACTAATTGAAGGCGATATGCCTGCAACAAGCTTACACTTGTATACCACATGCACTGAAAGCTTAATTATTTTCCATTTCAGATTAATGACAGGAATATCAGCTTGGGAGGCGTAGCTGCTTTAATGACATTTAGCTCTCCATGTCGTACGATTGCCAGTATTCTCTCTACATCTTTTTCTCCAGTTCTTTTCATTTCATTTCTTTATTATTATTTATTTTTTTTTTGTAAAGCAACTAGATGAAAGTCAGACTGTCAGTAATCAAACTAATTGTTTTTTAGGAAAACTAAAGTCTGTAAAAATTAAATCTGTCTATATGCCTCTGTGTGATGGATCTGTTTCAATACCCTCTGTGCTCCATAATTGTACTCTGCTTTATACATGGTTCTGTTTTGCAGTATGTCATTGATTTTGCCTCGTATGTTTGCTCTGCCCCTCACAAAATGTATGATTTTCTGGTAAATCATGGAGTGTAAAAGAGAAAAAAGGTCTCATCAGAAAGCTGTGCACGTCTCAAAAGAATGCATATAACCACATTATGGTCACTACTGGAGCGTTTGTTGTTGCTATTTAACTTTAGTCAGCTGCTTTTTACATTGGTGACCTGCAGCTGGATAAAGTTAAATAGCAACAACAAACGCTTCAGTGGTAACTGTAAATGCAGTTATATGCATTCAATTTGAGAAATGCATTGCTCTACCATTGGCAACTGAAAAATGTGATATACACGTCAAAACATTTCCTGATTTTGTTGACTGCTTCATACTTCTTGTTTAGACAAAGCATGCTTATGTAAAACATGTTGCTCCATACACATTTTGTGGCAGTGTTCTTACTTTTTCAAGCTGTATCCCAGAACTGTAGCAAGCTCATCAAATGCCCTGTTTCTGGCCCAGAAATTGTAGTTTATTGGCCATTTGGACAATTTTTCCATCTCTTTCAACTTTCTGGTTTAAAAGCCTGTGTTTGTGCTTGTTTCTCACCTTTCCTGTAACTAGTCTAGTCCAGATACAGATTTGCTGTATCCAGGACTGTTTGTAAGCTTCTGAGCCCCCCAAGCCTTTCTGTGTTGGAGGGAAGCCTTCTAGCATATCAGTGGGAGTGGTAAGCACTAGGTAGCCTATCTACCACAAGAGTGGTTTCTGGCCCAGAAACTGTAGTTTATTGGCTGTTTGGCAGTTTTTCCATCTCTTTCAACCTTCTGGTTTAAAAGCTCGTGTTTCCGCTCATTTCCCACCTTTCCTGTAACTAGTCTAGTCCAGATACAGATATGCTGTATCCAGGACTGTTTGTAAGTTTCTGAGCCCCCCAAGCCTTTCTGTGTTGGAGTGAAGCCTTCTAGTTTATCTGTGGGAGTGGTAAGCACTAGGTAGCCTATCTACCACAATAGTGGTTTCTGGCCCAGAAATTGTAGTCTATTGGCCATTTGGGCAGTTTTTCCATCTCTTTCAACTTTTTGGTTTAAAAGCCCATGTTTGCGCTTGTTTCCCACCTTTCCTGTAACTAGTCTAGTCCAGGTAAAGATTTGCTGTATCCAGGACTGTTTGTAAGCTTCTGAGCCCATCAAGCCTTTCTGTGTTAGAGGGAAGCATTCTAACTTATCGGTGGGAGTGGTAAGCACTAGGTAGCCTATCTACCACAAGATCCAGGTTCAGATTCTTAGTTTTATTACTTGAATTTGTTTATTCTTGCTCCACACTTGTTCAGAACTTGTTGTTAGCACTAAATAAGCTACAAATTACTACATCACTCTTCCCCTTTCCCTAGAGGAAACCAGTTTTTGTACTTACTTTGCTCACTTGCTTAAAAAACAGCTCTTATACTCACTTTCCTCACTTGTCTAGAGGAAAGTAGTTTTTTATTCAGGCATGTCCAAGGGTCAGCTCCCAGTGTTCTCTCCTGTATGTTGAATATGGGCATCTTGGAACAATGTAGCAATTGCCTCATGTACACAGACAACCCTCTCCTCCTACCATCCAACACCACAATCTGTTAAAGATGCACTTATCTAGCCAAACTGGAGATAAAGCTCTCTCCAACCAAGACTGAACTTGACAGTCAAGTGGAGAAGGTAAACACTTGCACCACACCACACCACACTCATCACATAGTCCCACTAAACCTACACCACCAAAATCCACACATAGAAACACAAAAACATTCGCAGAGGCTCTCAATAATAATCTGCTCAAGCAACTGAGACCTCCAAAGCAGAAACGCAAGCAACCTCCACCCCCCCAACACAACCCAAATGACACATAGCCAACAGACTTAATGTGCCAATAAACCACAGCCCATAAGGCAAAATAATGTACCCAACACACTAGTCATAGGTGACTCTATAGTCAGGCACACTGATGTCCCACTCTCCAGGCTAAACAAGGAGAAGGTTACTGTCAGCTGCCTGTTGGGTGCCAGGATCCACCACAAAACCCACGCACTCAGGTCACTCCATAACAAGTACAAATATGACTCTGTCATTGTCCATGTTGGTGTGAATGACCTGAGATGTACCTCCCTGAGCTACATGAAAAGAGACATGGAAGAACTCTCTGATCTTGTAGCCCAGGCAGGTATGACCCTAGCCCTGAGTAGCATCCTGCCATCGCCCAGAATGATACAGCAGTACTAGGACAAAATGATCGACTTCAACAATTGTCTAAGCTTCTGTTGTCATTTTATGGGGATCCAGTATCTGTCTGCCTGGGGCGACATGGTCGACAAACCACGATGCTTTGCCAGAGATGGCCTGCACCTGTTGCCCCTGGGATTCCGGATACTGGCTAAGGGTCATGCCGCCCCTATAGTGACTTTTTTAGGCAAGGTTCAAATGACAAATTCACCACCGCAACAGGAACACTCAAGCAAAAACTGAGGGTAATGCTACTCAATGCTAGAAGTCTAAATCTCAAAATGCACTCACTTGAGGTGCTCCTAAAACATCGATATCTGTGCAGTGACTGAGGCTGGTTCAAGGCTCTAGAGAGCACCCCTTCATTACCAGGCTACTCATACCACACTTTTCAGCCATCTAACCTGGACCAGAACACCAAAGGCGGAGGTGTGTCCATATTCATTAAGAATATCCACACCTCCAGGCTAGTTGCGCAGCATAATGCATCCGAGGTTATCCAAGTGCAACTAACTCTGGGCAAAACTGCAGTCTAAATTGTAGCTTGCTACAGATCCCCCACCATGCCCCAGGATTCCTACTCCTCTTTCCTTGATATACTGGAAAATATTAGGGTTCAACAACACACCCTAATAATGGGCCATTTCAACTACCCCACCATTAACTGGGAAAACTACTCATGTACCAACTCCTTCACTCAACGCTTTCTGGAATTCATAAATTCCAATGCCCTGGATCAACTTATCCACCCCCCACCAGGGGCAACAGTATCCTAGACCTAGTCATTACCAACATAAGTGACAGGTGTTCCACACCTGAAGTCAACTCCTCATTGGTCAGATCCAACCATAAGCTAATCACCCTAGATATCTGCATCCTGACCCCACCCACCATTAAGGAAACCATGGTAAAAAATTTCTCCAAAGCCAACTTCATGCTTCTTAAGACAAGTGGTGAACTTCATGACACTCATGCAGATGAACAATACAGTTAAGACTGCTGAATCCTACACAAATGCACTCTATAAGCACTTACACAAGTGCATGGATTGTGATATCCCAAACAGAACCAAGATGTTATCCTCCAAAAAAAAGGAAGCCAATCTGGTGGCCCCCTGCCATAAACAAACTCTACAACAGAAGGAGGAAACTGTTGCAAAAGAGAGTAAAATCCCATGAGTGGAGGAGCTCCCTAGGCAGCCTCAGTAAGAAGCTGAGATCTCTTTTAAGATCCTCCAACGCTAGCTACGAAAACAAAATCACCACTGATTCTAAGGGCAACCACAAAGCATTCTATAGTTATGTCAAGAATCTCAATGGCAACACCCAGATCTGCTCTGAGTTACAGCACAACGGCATGAAAATTACAGAACCAACTGATATTGCCAACATCCTGGCAGATAGGTTCAGTGCTAACTTTACCCCCCTCTCACCCCCTAAAGGGCCCATATCTATACAGGAAGAATTCAGAGTCCCTGTAATCACATCTATGCAGGTAAAAGCTGCACTCTCTAAATCCAAAAACACAGCATCCATGGGACTGGACAACATCCCAGGCTGCGTTTTACACGAACTTCAAAATGAACTGGCTCTCCACCTAAGCACCATGTTCAGTCATAGTCTCACATCAGGCTTTGTGCCCACTGAATGGCGCACATCAACAGTTATCCCACTCCACAAAGGGGGAGCCACCACTGATCCTAAGAACTATCTCTCTATTAGCCTGATGAGCCTGGTCTGCAAGGCCATGGAACGTATCATCACGGAACTCATAAACAAAGACATTGGTAACCTCCAAACTCTGGACCCCACCCAGTTAGGGTTTGTGAAAGGCAGATCATGCCTTCTGAACCTGATTGACTTCTTTGAGGCAGTCACCAAAGACATAGATGAGGGTAAGGTGGTTCTCACAGCCTATCTTGACCTCACCAAGGCTTTCAAAACCATCCCCCATTCTGGAATAATAGCTAAACTCACTAAACTAGGTATAAATCCCTATGTCACAAGATGGGTTGCCAACTGGCTCACTGACAGAACCTGCACTGTAAACGTTGCAGACTCCAAATCTGACTTCAAACCAGTGACAAGTGGAGTACCACAGGGTTCAGTCCTGGGACCTCTCCTGTTTGGTATCTACTTCTCTGAAGTACAGGCTAACACAGAACACCTTTGGCTAATGAAGTTCACAGATTACTGCAAACTAGAAGCCATAATCGAGTCCCCAAATGATGTGGACATCCTATAGAAGGGCCTCACTGAGACAGATGCCTGGTGTCAGAGGCATGGCCTCAAGCTCAGTGCGAAAAAGTGCATTGTCATCCCCTTTGGTAAAAACTCTGTACCCATGAACAATCACATAAATGGCAGTCTACTTTGTGTGATAAGAGACCTTGGGACCCAGGTGGACAGTAGTCTCTCCTTTGATAATCACATCACCACAGTAGTCAGAAATCCTTTTATGTGGCACATCTCATCACAAAAGTGTTCTCATCCAGGAAGAAAGAGGTCATTGTTCCCCTCTACTCGGCACTCATTAGACCCATTATAGAGTACAACGCCCCTTTTGGAATGTACCTCACAACACATCTACAGCAGCTGAAAAGGCCACAGAAGTACCTCACAAAGAGGATTACTGGCCTTAAACAGATGCCCTATACTGACTGTCTCAAAAAACTTCAGCTTTACTCTGTAGCATATTGCCTACTTTGAGGAGATCTCTGCCTAACATATAAAGCTATGTTAAACCCAGAGCTGTTCGACATGCTACACCTAAAGAAATCCCAAGCCCTCCAAGCTACATGCTCTAGGGACCTAAACCTTGTCACCACAATAAACAGGACATGCTGGAGGGATAGATTCCTGTCCCAGAGACTTCCTATACTCTGGAACAAGCTACCCATCTATGTCAAGCAAAGTTCTTCATTAGCACTCTTCAAGAAAAATCTTGATGAGTGGATGAGAAATAGGAAATACACCCCGGGGAACACTTCTGTGGCTCTGCTCGACAGGGGTACAGGAAATTAACTTTCTTGGGTGGCGTAAGCCAGGGAACCTTGTTGGCTAGGCTTAGTTAGGCCCTTGGGCCGATAGCCTAGTGCCTACCTATGAACCTGTGGAGATGTGGAGTTCCATGAACTGCTCAGTAGAAAAAAACATGGTGTAAAAAAATTATATACATGGTCGCCATGCACATTAGAAATAAAACTTCTGTAAGGAAGTGTGAAAATGTACTTAGTTATTTATGAGTGCTGACAAATGACATAGCTGTTACTTAGCATTATGTAAAAGTATGCATTACCCTAACTTCGGAGAACCTCCCTTTGCTATGTTTTGAAAAGCAGTGATGTATACAGTCAAAGTAAATGTTTGCATTTGTTGCACAGGTGGCATCCATAGATAGAGTACTCACTGCACTTGTCAATCTGAAAATCTAAATTATATGTATTGAAGTTAGGGAGATACATACTTTTATACAATGCTAAGTAACAGCTCTGGCATTTACAGGTGCACTGACTGATTCTATGCATTCTATCTCCTCCTTTAGCTCCTAGATTTGAGGCTAAACAATTGCTAAAAGGCGTCCTTCGTCTTAGGGCTCCCAGGAAGCCTGTTCCTCCTCCATGGGATCTTAATTTTGTTTTGGAAAAATTGACTCTGGCTCCTTTTCAGCCTGCAGCTTTAGCTTTCTTGCAACACTGCTCTTGGAAGACTGTTCTTCTGTTAGCTCCTACATCTGCCAGATGGGTAATTGAGTTTCAAGCCCTTATGGCTTGTCCTCCTTTTTTGGTGTTTCATAAGGACAGGTGTCCCTTCGTACTAATCATTTCATGCCCAAGGTGGTGAATGAGTTGTCCCTTAATCAGTCTATTCATTTGCCCACTTTTTTCCCTTCTGCACAATCTGCCAGTGAGAAGGTGCTGCACATGTAGGATGTGCATAAACAACTCAGATTTAATTTGAATAAGACTAAGACTTTTAGGAAATCAGATCAGCCATTTGTTTCCTTTCATCCCAGATCCTTGGGATTAGCTGTATCTAAGCAGACTATTTCTTCTTGGATCTCAACAGCCATTCCTTGTTGTTATTCCTTTCATGGGAAGAGCCTTCCTTATTCTGTTAGGGCTCATTCTACTAGGGATGTGTTCTTCTGGTGCTTTTTTCAAGGGTTTGGATACTAACTCTATTCTTGAGGCAGTTACCTGGATTTCTGTGCATAATTTACCAAGTATTACAAGTTGGATGGAATCTGTATAGCTGGTTTTGCTAGAGCCATCCTTCATGGCTTCTTAGAGGGCCCCACTGGTTCTTCCTCCTCCCAGGTTTCTTCCTGAGCTTTGGCAGTCTCTCTAATGTAATGAATACTGCAGCAGTGAAATGGAATGACATAGTACAGTTGTGTAAAGTCTTACCATGATGGTAGATGCCCTTCTCTTCACTGTTGCAGTATTTGCTCCCTCCCTCCACTCGCTGATCCATTCCTACTGGGTTCTCAGTTCTGAAGATGGTACATCTAGATGTCACCTTTAATGCCCTATGCTATGCAAGGAGCAAATGTGTGACATATGGCATACCTTAATGCAACCTAAAGGCTTTGGTGTGCTGGTCGGACATTGGGCCACCCTTGGCAGGGAATCCCTAATGTAATGAATACTGAAACAGTGAAGTGAAGAGAAGGACATCTGCCATTATGGTTATGATTTTACACAACTATACTTTCTGTAGGGACTTGGTTCTCGACCCATTCTTTTGTAGTTGCCAGTAGTTCATCCTGGCACATTACCAGTGTGGACATATAATTCTGGGTTGTTGACATTGTATAATTTGGGCACTGATGAAACACAAGTTATTTTACTGGGTATAAATCATACAGGGCTGGCTTTGAGAACAGACAGACTATATGGCTGTTTGGGGGCATTAGCCATGGAGAGTAAGAGTTTCAGTGTGTGTGTGTGTGTGTGTGTGTGTGTGTGTGTGTGTGTGTGTGTGTGTGTGTGTGTGTGTATGTGTGTGCAGAAGAACTGTAAGCACTTTGTTGGGGTAGAGAGATGCCACTGACAATACCTAGGCACATAGGTATCCAATTGTCCTTCATGAGTTGATGTAGAATTTTATGAGGCTAAAGTTAAGCAAGCTTGTACAAATTAAAAGACCACGAGGCTGTGTTTTGTTCCACTGTTAGACTAAAGAAGTAAAGCAGATCTGGATGATGTGTGGGCCAAATGGCAAAAGCCTTGACTTGAAGAACAAATTCAGCCATGGTGGAATCTAGTCAAATCACTCAAAATTTCTGTAAGAAAACTTCTGTTCGTACTAACAAGATTCATAAGCTAGTGGAGATTTGCTATACAATTAAACTGAGGGAACCAGGGCAGAGATCAGTAAAATACTTTCTAAATGTATTGCAATATTTGAATCAATCATCAGTTCCTGTACAACCTCATTTTACTATAACAAGTTTGACAGGCCACAGAATTATACTGTTGTAAATAATTTCATTGGCCCACCATCCTGGAAAGAAGGGACTTAACAGCAGCAAATTGCCTGTACAAATTGACATAACAAGTGTGTCCCTGTATTTTGTACTGGTCTTGAAGAGATAATTGAGCCCACTGTCTCACAAACAGCAAGGATATCAAGTTCCACAGATTATGGTAGATAGCAAATGAATGTGTGATGGAATAGAGAAAGGTAACTGGGAATGTTTCTTGGGAATGTAAAGACCTGCAAGATTTAAAGAATTTCTACAGAGTACTTTGTCACAAATCTTGGGGTAGCGAATGGTTGTTAACTAAGGAAATGAGTCTTTCAAGCTGGGAGATGGGATCTGAATTGCCTTCTAATCCTATTGGCTGTCAAGAAAGCAATCACTAGAAAATGGGAATCAAAATCTATATCAGCTGTAAATGTCCTGTTAATTATAGTACAGGAGATAAAAGAACTGAAGGTGGGATCTTTAGAAAAGGGATGGAGCAAATTACATAGAAATAAATGGAACTGTGGGAAGAATACATGCATAATAATGTTCAGGAGGCGGAGGAGTGAGGTTTAAGTGAAGGTACGAATTCATCAATTTAGATAATACTGGAATGAATGATTGTTAAAAAGAAAACCTATGTATACTGCATGAAGGGAATGAAAAATGTTACTATGGTTTATTTCCTATTCTGTTAATGTATGCGCGTCCATGTCATTGTCTAAAATGGGTAGATTTACTAAAGGTCTTCATAGAAAAAATAAATAAATAACTATGATAATTACCAATGCATTTTGTTGTTGTTCCTCCAAGTCAGTACAGTACGATTCATTATAAATTCAAGTGGGAGAGGAAAGAATGTATTAAAAAAAAAATAGTATCGTTGTCCTGGAGTCATAGCAAAACTTTCACTAGAATTTGTGATTTAGAATTTTTAGTTTGAAATGGTCTGAGTTTTATTTTCTTTTGTGCCGTTACTTCCTTTTTGAATACAGAAAAAAATACAGGTATGCAGTACTTAACAACAAAAGGCTGGCACATTCTCCCTAACCTCTGCCTCCCAGTGGAAAAGCAGGTCAAGGTGGTACCACTGCAGGTTGCTGTAGTGGTCTCTGTACTACGCAGCTGAATGGATGATTCTAGTAGCATCACTCACTGCCCTGGAAAACTGGTACCAGGCATCTACTTTGCACATAATGAGCCATGATAATGGCCCAGCAAATGTACCTGATTGTCCCTGTTTAGCAGACAAAGGAAAATCCTGATCTCATACTTGCACTATGCAGGAGCTCTGCTGAAACCAGCACATGAAGAGATCATGCACTCTCCAGTGATTTTCATGAGGAGTACAATTGTAGCTCCATATGCCTGGCTGCATGTTTAAACATCATTTGACATGCATTGTTCTGGCATTATGGGCTTCACAGACTCCATGTACGTTCTATTAGCTCTGAGATGTGGAGGCACAAGCATGTTTATGTTGCTTGAGTGTGTGTGTGTAGAATGCGTTACAGTAGCCGTTCAGAGACGATCATGTCAAATTCCCTCATTAGCATAACTGAATGACTATGAGACCTTTTTATTGCTACATTTTGGTTTACCACAGCTAACCATCAGCTGCATCCAGGACATCTCCTTGTCCAGCAGGTCTACTGAACCCGACTTAAGTCACTCTTAGAGTAGCTCTAACCTGCAGTCTGGGCCAGTGAGTCTGAGGATTCCTGAGGCAATGTCATACTGCTGGTGAGGCGTATATTCTCATAATTCTGCCATTTGGGCATGCTCATAATGTTTAAGGGGTTGGCATGCAACAGGACCCGAGTTATATCATCCAGAACATAGAGTGCAGCTCAGCAGAGCCTTGCCTGCCTACAGACATCACCCCAATCACACACACACACACACACACACACACACACACACACACACACACACACACACACACACACACACACACACACACACACGTGTCCCTGGCCAACACTAGAGATTTACTATGATGATGTATTTGAGTGTGTGCAAAATCCCCCAGGATGGGCACTGACACCTTTTCTGCCTGCAGTGTCAGCTGCCTGTGGGTTGCCTGGTCTGTAGTCAGGGGTCTATGACTCTATGTTACTGGCATAGGCTATGAGGTCCATTTTAACAAAAAGTACAGTTGCATAATGCAGGACTACATTAAGACAAGAAAGTTAGGAATAAGAATTTGATGCAGAATACACTGAACTTTGTTTCTGGTATAATAATAGAAGACAAGATATCTGGTAATTTACCTCTGCACTGTACTAGCACCCAGGGTGGATGGTAGCAGCAAGAACAAAGAAGAACCAATAAACAAGGGCATAACAGCTACAGATCCAGTTGGGGGGAGTCATCATGAAAAAGAACAGAGCACAAGGGCATAACCGGTAAATGTGAAGCTAGAACAGGGCTAACCATGGCAGGGAAATAGCACAAGGGCATGACAAATACATGCCCACCTTGGGAGTGGCTACACTCTGGCTTATATGCATAGAGTGCAAGACATACTACAGGGGACACTGTGGCTCCTGTACATAGGTCATGGCATAGCTATGCATATGGTGGTTGGAAGAGGCACAACATGAGTACAGCACTGCCACCATCCATCAGCACAGTGATGTAGGTAGGCAATGATATCATGCTCATTGCTGTTGTCAGTATTGGACAGGGCAGAAATGGTCACAACATGATAGCAGACAGCTATACGGCCACCAAAAGGAGTGGGGTAATGCAGACCTATATGGGTCAGCCAAAGAGAGTAATGCGCATACAGACTGACCAATATGTTTAACCCATAGGTGTATTCATCTTGTCATGCACCCAGCAATGGCTGGAATATTTCACCACCCAGAAGAAAGAAGTTTTACAGCAGGCCCAATGCACATACACATAGCACATACATCATGGACAAAGTTAAAACAGACAAGGCTTTCTGAGACCAGGTATGGGAGAGAGCGGTGCAGGACATCGGTACTTTTGGCAACCATAATAGGACAGTGGCATAGGTGTGATGAAGGGTCAACAATATGATACTGTATGCCAGACTAAGGCACAGGACATTGACAGGGGCAGGTCTAAAACTGCACGAGGACCACCAATACAGAAATGACTTATGGAGGTGGACAAACTCCTGATATCATTTGGCGAGGTAAGTAAACCCTCATACCTGGAGGTGGTTTGAATGTTAGTGTTAGGCTGTGAATGACAATCCGAGACGATAAGTAATACCTGGTATGTTTCTATGTTGTAATCTGACTTTAAGAACAGCTTAGTCAATACCGCACCTCTGATTATCTGTCATCCAGATATGTTGGGGCTGTAACACCCTGCCCCACAAGCTATGCATGTGCCCATATGCTGTGCACAGAACCATCATGTACCAGTATGTGTCCCACAGGTTGGGGGTTCAGTACATGTGTACATTCCACCACTACCACAGGTATGTTATCTTTATGCTTCATGGGTCCAGTTGGTGGAAGTTCCAGCACAAAATGCCAACAGTTCGCCTGAAGCCGATGACAATAGCAATGTGCACATGGTGTTGCCAGCAATGCTAACATTAGAGGGCTTACCACACATCCCCCCACATATAAGGTGATAGTGGAAAAGCAGGCTGGTCTTCTGGCATCACTACTGTTTAGAGATGGATGTCCATTGACCTCCACCAAGGCTATTCACGTGCCCTTACCACAGAGGGTATCCATCAAGTACACTGCCTTCAATGTTTGTGCGCACACTGCAGGAAAAGGTCAGTGCCATGATTTCAGGTATTTCCCTGACCTCAGTAGCATACTTGGTATCAATCAGTAGATGTATAGGTCAGTGACTGGACATACCATCGCAGAGATTGTGAGTGCAGTGCATGGTCTGAGTGAGGACATGCAGTAGCTGTTTGGGCAGTGGGATAAGTGGCAGCACCTGCCATATAGGTACTTGGAGCAAACATAGCTGTTCAAGTACTTGGCAGAACATGCAGCATCCCCTGGTACAGCCATAATCCATGTAGCAATTTCTGTCTGTTGTGCCTTTGCAATCAATAGTGGCCATGTCTATCGAAGAGTCTAGATGTGAGTGGGATGGTCACATGCTAGAATGACACAGATGGTGCCCACTAATCTGGAGGCCACATGACTGTCACCTCATTGTTGTTCTCATGAACATGGCCAATGACACTTCTCAGACTCTGTGCTGTGATGCCTCACCGAGTTGTCTGCTTTGGTTCCTACAGTTCTATATGACTCATATCTTCTCTTTGTTGATGGAATACCATGCATACCCATGGCTACAATGCGGGTCATGGAAGCTGTTCATCTGTACACTAAAAACATAGGACACTACATCAGGGTTCCCTTACATGCTCCAAAACTGCTATGCTATCACAATAGAAAGCATCAACTCATACACTACAGGGCCACAGAGTACACATGGTCAACATTTGCAACATAGCAACTCCACCCTGCCACTAAAGGATGTGATCCTTGACTCCTTCCTGTCACCTGCTACTCCCCCATATAGCTACCACAACCAGCTCCCACAACCCTTATCCATATGATAGCATTGCTGACACCTGTGACTTTGCCCCAACCCACCTATGTGACTGATGATTACTGTACCCTGTCCACCCTCTAGCCTGTGTGGGTGAGGTAACATCTGATGCACAGCATGGCCAATCAGTGCACTGTAGTGCATAGCCTGGAAATGATAATGTCTGTATCATAGCATTGGGCCAGATACTGCCTCTTTGCCAGTGCCGCAGTGTATAGTGTCTGCCTCTGCCTTGCATAAATGCCACTGTAGTTGGTTCCAATGATGACTCTGTATGTGACTCGTCATCCACTTCTGCAGCAGGCCTTTCAGGTAGTGCTGCAGTTTTTCCAAGCTGTAGCTGCCTCCATACTATCATATTTTGTAACATGGCACACACCACAAATATCTGGCTGCAGGTCCCAGGTGCCTACTAGAGTGCAACGCCAGGTATCTTGCTAACCTTTATTTCTAATCACTGTGAGTTTTTTTTCATAGTGTGTATAAATATGTACATATGCAAATATGTTAGACATTGCTACTTTTATTAATCATCATTGCAGCCTATTATAACTTTCTATAGCTAATCAAACTGTTAAACGTTTATGAATATTCTGTATATTAATTTCTTGACCCTATGAACGCCTTCTGTATGATTTGCTGTTATTGAACCTGGATCATGATTGAAAAGGGTCAATCTTACCAGCCCACCCATCTGGTTAACAAATTTTAAAGTAAATAAATGTCTAAGTAATGGAAGCATCCTTTTATGAGTTGAAATGGATGTACAACAATTTTCTGTGTTTCAGAATGTGCAGTGTTGTATGCCATAATCCAGGGAAGTTTCATTATCCACCGTTCCCACACATATTCAGCATTGTCTGAAACACTAAATGTGTACACCATCATGTTTGGACTTCTGCTTGTATGAACACAAACCATAGACTATGGCCTGTGTATCTACCAGTGTGTGTGTGTCTCTACCAACTAGATGGCCATGTAGGTTGGCACCTTGCACAAAACATTGGTAGGAGTTGCATGTGTGCCAGATGTGGGAATCATGGGATCTGTTTCAGTGGCACATAGACACTTTTAATATAATACCCCGCTCACCAGCCAGAGACTGAAGAAGTGGAAGTACTTTTGGTTGTTGTATTGGGCACCATATGGGGCAGGTGAGGTCTTGTTGGCAATGTTTATAAAGTCAATGGCCCCCAAGATGTCAGGGGAAAGAGGCTGTGTTGTACAATTGCCACCATAGTGTTGATTCTCTCATTTGCTGTCTGTGAAAACCATATATGCTTCTCCACATGCTGCAGCATCATATAAAGGAAGAAACACAGGATCTGCAGTGCTGATGGCTGTGAATTTCTGGGGTGTCACCTGTCAGGAAAAAGGTCCTCATAGCAAGGATGGTTAATGCTACAAAAACTTTCATGTTCACAGAAATGGGTAGTCCTTGCATCCACTCTGATTCT
Source organism: Protopterus annectens (assembly GCF_019279795.1). Lineage (NCBI taxonomy): Eukaryota > Metazoa > Chordata > Ceratodontiformes > Protopteridae > Protopterus > Protopterus annectens. The sequence goes on along the minus strand of NC_056725.1, from coordinate 157,674,585 downwards.
ATTTGTGGTTGACACATGTCTACCAACTCCTAGCTAAACGGTAGTGGTCAACAATGTCCAGGTCATGGAGATAGTATGTTAGTCACTGCTGGACTCACCTGCACTGTAGAGGGTGACAGTATGCAACACTGTAGGCACTGGCTCTGAACACAGCAGGGAACTCTTGCTGTTCAGCTACTGGCACTGCGTTTCCTAGCTTGAATGAAGTTTCTGTACACTGATAGCATTCAGAAAGGATAACTGCCACAGCTAATGGTGTTGGAGTTATACATCTCAGAATCACCCTGCCATGTTTGATTTCATCATTTGTATATATGCAATGAGCCTCATTTGCATGTAGGTGATCATTTGCATGACATTATACAATTTCTGCATATCATGAATACTTCATTATTTCTCCAACAGCACAATCATACTACATGTGGCTCTGAATCACCCACTCCCTGAATGTTGCTGTTTCTCACACTGTTTCATATGATGCTATGAGCTAAATGTTTCTGAATACCCCCTCCTTGACTGCTTCTGTCCCTCACGGTTTGCTCTCCATCTCATAGGCTCAGAGCTTAGCAACAGAGAACTGCACTGATGAATGAATCTCTCTGTTTGGAAGGGGTGTCTGTCATTACCTTTAAGGCAATTTGTTATCTCCACGAATCTACTTTTCCTCTGTGATGTCTAATTTTCTGTCAAGTATCCTAAAACAGTACAGGGGTGCTCCCTTAACAGCATGCAATTTGTTTACATCAGATACATATGCTATAACAGCCTAGCAACACTGCAATTTATTTTCCCACAAATTCCCAATGGGAAGATGTTGACATAGTCCTGACTGCCTCCCACTCTGACTATCCAATCAGCTTTAATATTTGCTCCTAAATGTGGTTCGGCAACACACAGTAGGTAGCTTCTAGAACTTTATTCTCATTCATATATCAGCAAATGAGCACCTTTACTGGTTTAGCAGAGGATGTGGTTACTGATTTCTTCAGAGCTGTAATGTGTAGCAATGATCCTGCACTTCATACACAACTTCTATAAAATGGTTGGGAACTGGATCTATCCAGTGGCAGTGCTAATCACGGGCTGCATGTTAGCCGCAATGAAGAAAAACCTCATTGCCGATTAATTTACTTGTCTTTGAATCCATTGTAATCACTGCTAATTCAAATTGACACCTTCCTACAGATCATGCATCACATTGGCACAGTTAGGCCCCCTTATTCACTCTCCCACACACATGTACACATTGAAATACACACCTGAGTTAACAAAACACCCATGATGTATCTGCTTATTTCTGTCCTTGCAAATCACAGATTGTTACAGTAAGTCAGTCAGTAATGCTAAGTATTAGAGTTTCTTTCTTATTGTTTGGAAAGTACATCATGATGGTAGATCTGTTCTTCTATTAATTTTTTTTAATTTAATAATTAAAAACTTCTCCCTGGTGTTTAGTATTCCTCCAAGCTTTGTACTGAAACTTTAGCATGGACGTATGCAGGTATGGTGCCCATTCCAAACTGAACCCCTGTCCCTCTCAACTGCCCCTCATTTTACAGAATGCTTCTGATTTTACTTCTTATATGTGCCTTGTACTTCATAACTCAGGGACTGCTGCAGTCAGTGAATAATCCAAAATATATGTTTCATAATTCTCATAGTTAAAAAATACAGCTTAATACAAGCCTTCCTCAGTTAGCACAGAAGACTTAGACCCTGTTTTGATAAGAAGTTACAGTCTGTTTTAACTTTTTCTATGTGACTTTAGGTAATATGTTAAGAGTATCCCTGATGTCTAGTGGTGTGCTGAGGGTACAGGGTTCAAATCTTTTTCCCTGTTCTTATTGTTGCTTATTGTAAATATTTACATCCCTGGTATCTAGTGTTCCTCCAGCCCACGCATCATTTGCGCATCAAAAGTGTTATGTTAACCTGTTAAGTACCCCTGGTGCCTAGTACCCCCCCCACTCCCTACCCATACATCTTTCATCCTGCAAAAGTATTATTCTGTCACCTTGTAAGATATTCCTGATATCAAGCATTCACCTTCCAGTACTGTATGATTTGCTAGATAATCAGTGGCAGTTTAGAGGGATGACACCCCCAGAACACACACACACACTCACCTGAAGCCAATCATCCCTCATCATGTACTCACTCATGTAGACACACACACACACACACTACAACTATTACATGTTCTCTGAATTTCCCCACATTTACCTCAGACATGGATTTGCCCATTGAAAGTAATGGGTAAATGTGAACTTTTGGCCATGTTGATTAATAGGCTGAGATAACTTACACAGTTGGGTGATGCTGTATAAATCTTATTGCAGGCATTACCTGGGGGGAAATACATGACTAACTATCATAGGGCGCTCCACCAGAATGCCACATTAGCGTTTGTGGTAGGCCACAGAGACAGCCCACCAGGATGCTGCACCGCTTTGTTTTCCAGCACTATGACAGGGCTGTCTCAGACTCAGAAATGGTTGACATCAGCAGTTAAAAGGGATTACCACTAGTGTTAACTTTTCTGAATTGTTTCTACCTAGCCACTCTGGAGTTATACCTCCTTTTGTACATATGTAGAACCAGAAATGGTGGCAGCATGTCTCACAGACTTACCAACCCACTTGCTCTCCCAGTCTTCATTTGCCATGAACTTCATCTATATGTTGGCTTTAATGAGTGCATGAATTGCACTCAGTATTCCTTTAAATGTTTATTATTCTGATTACTTCTTTCACTGCTGGAGACTAAAATACAATGGTGCATTTTCTTAACCTTGGGACACCTGCCAATATATTACGTGTTTTATGTTAGAAAGAGGTTAGTCAACAGCAAATTACTACAGCTAACAAAGCCTCAGCTCAAATCGATTACTCAACAGTCTGTACACTCTTCATTTAAACAAATTATCTGTATGTGTTAAAGTTCCTACATGAAGATTAGACAAGCTCTGGATCCAGATTACCTATAGCAGTGTCATATGATCCTACATGGCAGTTAATGTGTTAGTGCGTTAATGCTTATAAGGCTAACAAAGAAGCACGACCTTTAGCAAATGAGTGAACTTCCACCTCAGACAAAGTGCATGTGATTAAGTCACTGGGACAAATGTACGTGGACTTTAATTTGTTCTCTTTACTGTATAAAGCTTGGACTCCACATTGTGGACCTGTTGACATTTGTGTCTGAGAATATGAAGTCTGTGAGCCAAATTAGCCAAAATCTGAGCACTGAGTTCTTGTCAGTGTAATGTTCAAAGTTCATGTTTTTCAGTAAGGTGTACTAATAGAAAATAAAGGGTCACAAAGTTTTAAGTAAATCCTGTGGAGCACTAGAAATCCTGACAAGACAGTTTAACTATGCAGTTTACATTTTTGAAATGATAAGCATCTTAAAGGGGGGTTAGTACTATTTCTGCACAGCTACTGTATTTGGCAAAATGGGATTTAAAATATAATATATTTCAATTATCTACTACAATGGTGACTCTAGACTATAGAATCTCCTCTTATTGAAGCCATATAATAGAAGGAATATAAACAGAAACTGCATGTTTAAAATAGTGTAGAAAGTACAGCTGCAAGAAAAGCACTGAAGTGTTTTGTCCTCTACCACCTGATGTGTGTATGGGTGGGTCTATACCCCACATACCTCCTCTACCACCTGATGTGTGTATGGGTGGGTCTACACCCCACATCCCTCCTCTGCCACCTGATGTGTGTATGGGTGGGTCTACACCCCACATCCCTCCTCTGCCACCTGATGTATGGGTGGATTTACACCACACATCCCTCCTCTGCCACCTGATGTGTGCATGGGTGGGTCTATACCCCACATACCTCCTCTACCACCTGATGTGTGTATGGGTGGGTCTATACCCCACATACCTCCTCTACCACCTGATGTGTGTATGGGTGGGTCTGCACCCCACATTCCAGTACTAAATAAAACAACATTGAGTTTGTACTACAGCAGAGATAAAGCTTTTTTCAGGACAAACAAATTACTCTGAGATAATGTGATACTGGAGTATATTGTATATAGGTGTGATGTCACCTTTAAGTTTAGGTATTTTATCCATTTAGATAATCCACTGCAACAGAATTAAGAGCAAGTGCATTCAAAATGTATTAGTAAAGTGCTAATGAGGAGACTGGTTATTGTATCTTACGGCAGGTTAAAAAAGTTATTCATCTGTCTTGGAAGACAACTTCAGAATAAGGGCAAATTACATTAGCGCAGGTAAAAGTATATACACTGCAGTTTTGTGGTATTTTAATACATCAAAAATATCTCAAATCACAAAGTTAATGAATTATGTTATCATTCTTTGCATGTTATGATTTTAAGATGCAGCATCTGACATTAAAGCATTCCTTCATCGATGTATTACGTAAACATTTATCTTGTTATCTAACGGAGAAAAGCATAAAGCACAGGTTAAACAAATGCAAGTGGTATGTTGATTGTATGTCCATTTGCTTATTTATTCACTATTTGGTATGCATTGTATGAACTTTTTTAAAAGACCAGTAACACACACAGGAGGAGATTGAATCAGGTTTTAGTAGTACCTGAGCACTGGTTACATTTGCACAGAGCTCTTCTGGACAACTTAGGAAACGGAGAAATGTCAAAATGTCTTTTGTCTGGTTGAAGTTCATGGTGCTTGAGATATATGCCCCTTCAAAGGGCAGGATTTTCACTTTTAGGGGACAGGGACTTACAGCTACTAATTCCTAATGTGTGGAAACGAGAACTCATGTTGGGATAGGTGGATGGACCTTAGAAGTCATTGTTCACAATGGCTGGCCAAGATCCTTAGCAAGAAGAGCGAGATGTATAATGATGTCAAAGTTCATGATGACCACATCTCCATGTTATGGATTTAGAATGTTTGTCATGCCTCTTTCATGCATGCTATAAGCTCTGAGGTCCTAACTCTCCACTACAGGTCATGCAGGTAGCAGTGGACAGCCACATCCTTCCCTTTGGATTAGAGTGGTCTCCCTAGTTGACAGTTCTGGTGTACTGGGTCACAGCTGGGCACATTGCTGCTACACCAGCAGGTCAGAAATCTTGGAGGAAATTTTTATAGCCTGACCTCCATTGGCCACAACAGCCTGACAAGTACTATTACTCAGAGTGTCAGGCCCACTGTTATGTGCCCATTCACACACACATATCCAATCCTCAGCGACTGCACATACTGCTTGGTGAGCAAGCACATCCTGGCTCTTATACTGACTTCACATCTCTCAGCTCTCCTTAGTTTTGAGGAACATTCCTATTTTTAGGCTTGATTTACTCCTGCGCATGATGTACCTACTTTTGGAGGCATGTCCCTATTTTCAGGCCTCATTTGTTACCCCTTCAGATTATTTTATGTATCTTCCTTATCACATGTAATTGTTTAAGCTGTCTAGTACCAAGAAAACCATATTACATGGCCAGCATACCAGTGGCACCAAAAATTTAAAGAAAGAAAACACATCTTGCACTTCCTTTTTTTATAAGCAAAAAAAAATGACCCTGTTTGGTAGACTTTTGCTGTACAGTTCATTAAAGTCTACAGATTTTACACTGTCTCTGATAACATGCTTATAGTTTTTCCATAGTTATTCTCACTCACTGTTTTTTAAACGCGTGTTGTTGAACAGTTTAGCACATACTGGAAGCAGGAAGAGTTCTGTGCTATTTGGTATCCCAATTTCATGCTAATTAGATGCCCAGATTTTTGGCTGCATGCACCTATTTTCAAGGGCCTTTGTTCCAGTTATTCAGTGTGCGCAGACTGAGAGATACGACTGACTTCTTCAAAAACTAGACTCAGTGGGGTATCACTGCTGCAGCAGCTGAGATGCACCCCTGACCCTCCTGAAAGGTGACCAGAATTGGTCACTCATTACCATACTACTCTGCAGGCTTCCCATTGCCCAAGTCACTAGTCAGTCCCGTGCCAATTAGGCTGCAATCAGGCATTTTTTTTCCTTTATCCACAGTGCCAGCAGCATTATCAGAATTTTATGTATTTGTACAATATAGTTTCATAGGTACTTACTAGGATGTTGATCTGTGAGGATCTTAAGAAGTCTAGCCTTACATTCCCATGGTAGTTTCAGCCCTCATATTTGGCATACAGATAACACAGAGCTATTTTAAACAAGGATATGTTGGAATATTTATGTTTCCCCTATTCATGAGGTACAGATGCGCTAAACTAGAGATGAATTTGTGGTTACCCATTCTTTTGCACAAATTATGGAAGCCACGTTGGTGCAGTGGTAGCATTGTCGCCTCACAGCAAGAGGTTCTCCCATTCAATTCTCGGCTGGAGCGCCTTCTGTGTGGAGTCTGCATGTCCTCCCCATGGTCAAGTGGCGTTCAAAAGACATGCGTGAATGGGCGTGCCTTTGTTGAAGGTCGGGCATCGGGCTGGCACCTCGGCACCATAAAAATCAACTGCCAATCATTAGTGGACTGGAGTTCCGCTGTGGCAACTCATAAGTGGGAAAAGCCGAAAGAAAAACAAAACATTTGAATAAGGTAAAACAAGTACTTTATTTTACATGGATTGGAAAAGAATTTTCAAGAGTGGTATTCTCTGTGATATAAATCTGTCCCTCCAACATGTTCTATTTATTTTCCAAATGAGACCAAGATCTCTTGAGTGGCTGTTTGCAATAGCATTGAACCTGTGAATGTGTAAAAGGTCTGACAGAGTAGGGTCTGTTGAAGCTCTATATGTAAGGTAGAGATTGCCTCTCAGTAGTCTGTATAACACTGAGAAGGGGACAAGGCTTTGAGATAGTTTACATAGTTTTTACAGTTTAGGCTCTTGATTATTTTAGTGAGAAAGCTTTGTGGTTGTTCTATATGTGACAAGTGTTTGGACAGCTACATACTGAAAGGGGGCATTAAACTCATTGGTCAGCCTAGTAAGTGCTGAGTACAGTGGAATGATTACATCCCTTTAGATATAAGCTGTGTAATGAAAAACAACTTCTTTACAACAGTGGATACAAAGGACACTTCATTGTCGACATAGATTCTCAGATCCCTAACTCCCGGATTCATTTTGGGGGTGCATTGTCAATGTGATAATTACAAGGGGAGCCATGTTTGTCAACGGATACAATTATACACTTCTTGGCCCTCTTGGAGGATTTTTGTGTCCTCTGGGAGATGCATAACTTATAACATAATACCGCCAGTGTATATTGTGTTCTCTGGGTGATGCATAACATATAACATAATCCTGCTGTTGTATAATGAACAGAGACATTGTTGTAATGTATGTGACGTTTGCTTTCTGTTTTTATTTTTACTGTGGCAAGTGCTTAGGGTATATCTGCACATATCCCATGTGCTTCAGTGAATATGAACTGCAGTTCTTCTCATTGGGTGGCTCAGTATAGTAGTAGAAGTCATACAAAATATTCTCTGTTATGATCTGCAAACAGCACTCCTGCATGTAAGCGACAAGAAAATATAATAAGGGTACCAGACCGCAGATATCAGTCATACTATCTTCTGTAATACTGTTCTTATTCTACACGGAGAAGATTTATATTTCAAAAATGTTAGATGATGTGTGGGTGGGAGAAGTAAATATCTACAAATTAACTTGCTTCTTTTTCTGTAACACACCTTTGTATACTAAAGCAAGTTAAAAAAACATGTAAAACTTGTTGTCTGCAAGGTTATAATAAATTATCTTGTCATGAGGAAAACACCCTGCTGCTTTACCAGCTAAACTGCTATTTTCATTAATTCATTTATCTGAAAATGATTAATGAGGCAGGTACACCTAGGTTTGGTTCCCAGTATAACCGAGAGAAGGGGAGAATGAAAGAATGGTCCAACAAATAGGTCCAAAATCCAGGACAAAATCTGCTTAAAATAACATTATTTACAATTACTTAAACATGATTGATGAGCCATCCAGAAGTTTTGCCACAACACCCCTCAGTATTGAGACTATATTAGTTACCCTTGGTGAGATTATTTCCACATACCCTAGGCATAAATTTACACTATTTCATAGTTCATAGGTAGGTACTAGGCTATCTGGCCGAAGGCATTTATAAGCCTAGCCAGAATGTGTTGGCTTTTGACACCTCCTTAGATTAGTTCCCTGTGTCTCTGTCCAGCAGAGCCATTGAAGTGATCCCCGGGGTAAACTTTCTGTTTCCCATCCACTCGTTAAGTTTCTCCTGAAGAGTGTTAGCGAGGAGCTCTGCCTAATGTAGATTGCTCTGGAACAGGACTCTATCCCTCCAGTACATCCTATTGTTGTGGTGAGGTTTTGATCCCTAGAGCATGTGGCTCGAGGGGATATGGTTTTCTTTAGGTGGAGCATGTCCATCAATTCTGGGTTGGACATGGCCTTGTATGTCAGGCATAGATCACCTCTGAGTACGTGGTATGCAACTGAGTACAGCTGGGGTTTCTTCAGTCGAGCTGCATAGGGCATCTGTTTGAGGCCAGTGATCCTCCTGGTGAGGAACTTCTGTGGTCTCTCCAGCTGTTGCAGGTGTCTTGTAAGGTACATCCCAAATGGGGCATTGTACACTATGATGGGTCTGATGAGTGATGTGTAGAGGGGCACAATAATCTCTTTTGATCTGGATGCAAACCCTTTTATGATTAGGTGGGCCACATATAAAGATTTTCTAACCACTTCGGCAATGTGATTATCAAAGGAGAGATTACTATCTACTTGGGTCCCCAGATCCCTTACTACATCTTCTGTATTTAGGGGGATACCATCTTTGTGGTAGTTTGTGGGTACTTTGTTTTTTCCAAAGGGGATGACTGTGCATTTTCTGGCATTTAGCTTGAGGCCATGGTTTTGGCACCAGGTATCTGTCTCAGTGAGACCCTTTTGGAGGATGTCTGTGTCAGCCAGATAGTCAATTATAGCCCATAGTTTGCAGCCATCTGTGAACTTGGTCAGCCATAGCTGCTTTCCTGTACCTCTGAGAAGTATATGCCAAACAAGAGGGGTCCTAGGACTGAGCCCTGGGGAACGCCACTTGTAACCGGTTTAGAGTCAGACCTAACTCCCGCAACTTGTAACATGTGGGTTCTGTCCGTTAGCCAGTTGGCCGTCCATCTCATGATGCAGGAGTTTATGTTCAGGCTGGTGAGCTTGTCTATAATCACTCTCCATACTGATAAAGAAAACCAGAACAAATACAGACCGAATGAGACTCCAAAGAGGCAACCAACTTGTGACAAATCACACAACAAATTGACCCAGGTTTCGTCTTTATTAGACTTCTTCAGAATACAAATGCTAAAAACCACACACTTTTTATATAAAACACATAATGGTGACATCATCAAACAATCAGTGCAGAAGACCAGCTTTCAAAATAAAAGCAACAGTAACACCATAATTTAAAGACTAAAGCATTCAATTTCAACTGCCATTTCATCTCACAGATATCGAAGTACACTTCAAGTTTATTACCCTGATTACCAACCAGTACTTGCTGTATAACATTAAATTTAAAAGAATGGCTGACATTAGATTCAATATGCCTGTATAAGGCATTGGTCTTTTTCTTCAATCTAATGTCCGATTGATGTTCCATGATACGGTCCCTAAACGCCCTACAAGTCTTCCCGATGTAAAAAGCCGGGCACTGCTCACATAAGGCCACATAAACCACACACCTACTATAACAATCAAAATGAGCACTGGAAAGGGATTATGTGCCGCAACTTGCTACCAACAGGAGTAGGGGCACCTTTAAGTGTGAAAGGTGTAGTGTATGTCATTTGATTAATTCAACTGGTTCTGAATACAAAGTGGCTGGGATTACTATTAGGTCCAGTGCTCATTTTGATTGTTATAGTAGGTGTGTGGCAGTTGAAATTGAATGCTTTAGTCTTCCCAGGCATCAATGACTGCATTAGCATCATGCCTATTTTGAGATTAAGGAACATTTTGGGTTAGGTTTGACTATTGTATTTTTTTACCTTATCAATATTTATACCATGTACATTTTTAATTTGCTGTTTTTATAATTACTGTTTATTAGCAGGAGCTTATTGGGTTGGTTTCACTTTAGGTTTCTGCAATTTTAAATTATGGTGTTACTGTTGCTTTTATTTTGAAAGCTGGTCTTCTGCACTGATTGTTTGATGATGTCACCATTATGTGTTTTATATAAAAAGTGTGTGGTTTTTAGCATTTGTATTCTGAAGAAGTCTAATAAAGACGAAACCTGAGTCAATTCGTTGTGTGATTTGTCAGTAGCTTGTCTATAATACCAGAATGGTATTCTTGAAGAAGTTTATGTTTAATTGTTTGTGAACAAATGTGCTCACGCATTAAAGGTTTAGTTCTCTTTGGCTGTGACCTTCGTATTTTATTTTCATCTGGATTACAGAATGACATCACATACATCTGGTCATCTGACTCTGATTCCCACAGTACCTCCTTTACTAGAAACTGAATCAGAATCTAGCACACGTGTGTCATAACAGACACACACAGAGCTTTGCTAAAATTTGTTATAGCATCTGGAAGATCTAAAACCATTTCAAAAACTTCCACCCTTCCAGGGTAACAATTTGTTCACCCTTAAGGACAATACAGCAGGATTTCTAGTCCTGGTTTTCACAAACTTTTCATCTCTGGTTACAGTCAGAACTGTGAGATAACAATCTTTATGGCCTAAATCAGGTAATTTAATGTCAGACTATTTTTCAGTTAGCTGGACTAAGATTAACCTCTTCTCCTCTTCCAGTATCCTCTGTTACAATGTATTCATTTCAACAGTTACAATACAGTATGATATATGGTGTATTTCTTTTCTGCCCAGCGGGATCCACTGTTGGTACATTTTTAACACAAGCAACTTTACAAATCAGTTTGATATACAAATGACATATAATTCTGTACAAATCTCCAGCTAGCTATGCTGATATATATTACACATCCACTGCCCTACTTCTTCTGGCATAGCTAGAAATACCTCCCATCCTCATGGACAATATATCCATTAATAACATATGGTGATCAACAACAAACAAACAAACAAAATTGCTATGCTCATAGGTACCCAAGTCACATAAATTGTATCTGTTTTGCAAGGGTTGCTAGCAGTGTAGTAAGAGGAAGGGTCAATGTCTTTTCCAAAGGCAACTATAATGCATATTTTGGCATTTCATTTGAGCCTGTGGTTGACAAGGAGAGGATTATAGTAAGCTGGTCCTACAGAGCTAGGACTAAGGATGTTATAAGGGCCCTCAGGACCATACACTGCCCTAAGTAAGAGCAGAACCTTGTGATCACCCATGCAGGAGTAGTGACCTTAGGATTGCCACTTTGGAGGAGATGCAGTGAGACACTACTGAGCTCTCCTCCCATGTCTGCAGGGGGAAAGGAAAGTCATTGGTGCTGAACAATATTCTACAGTCACTGTGAATGATGCCCAAGTTCCAAGATAAAATAATTGGCTTCAGTAATTGACTAGTTAGCTGGTGTCATTCCAGGGAGATTCAGCATGTTTGTCTGGACATGGTGCTTAACAGATCCACCTTGTGTTATCATGGATGACCTGCACCTCTTATCTCATGGCTTTTTCTTAGTAGCTGAAGCTTTTACTGCTACCCACAGTGCCTTTTGTAGGTAAAGTTAACATCAGTTAGTTATTACACATGAAAAAGCTTAATACTTATAGTGCAACAAAGCCTGAATATGTAAGGAGCTGTACAGTCAGATAAATGGCATAACTATGTGGTAGGAGGGGAAGAATGCATTGACAGTCTCCTGGCTTGTTTTTCACAAGAGTTCAGTAGTCTGATGGAGAGGAAAGAAACTGTTGTTAAGTCAGAAGTTCTACAGTGCATACTTCTGTATCTCCTACCCGAGGAGAGGTGGGAGAACATACTGTTTTCAGGATGTGAAGGATGACTGGATATCCTCCTGGCTTTACTGATGCAGTGTGATTCATGTAGGTCTTCTAGAGGTACAAGATAGCAACCAATGATTTTCTCTGCTGCCATTACAACTCTCCTAAGAGCCTTTCGATTGGAGATGTTGCAGCCCACATATCAGACAGTGATGTTATTAGTAAGGATGCTTTTGATTGTACTCTCGTAAAAAGTTTGGAGGATGGTCTTCAATAGTTTTGCCTTATGCAGTTTCCTTAGGAGGTGCAAGCATTGCTGAGCTTTTTTGACTGTGTAGGATACATGGGCTGAACAGGACAGGTACTCAGTGATATGTACTCCCAGAAACTTTGTATTTTTGACCCTTTTCACTGTCATCCCTTTCATCTCTAGAGGTTGGTGTGGTTCTTGAGATCTTCTGAAATTTTGTTGACATTCAGTGATAAGTTGTTGTTGTCACACCAGCCAAACAGAATTTCTGTCTCGTTCCTGTCGTCCATGTAGGCTGTGTCCTCTCTGCCTGTGACCAGACCTATGACCGTGGTGTCATCCACAAATGTGATGATTTTATTGGTCTCATGTCTGACCATCCAGTCATGTGTAAGCAAGGTGGAAAGGAGAGGACTTAAGATGCACCCCTGTGGTACTCCTGTATTCAGGGTTATGCTTTTGGAACTGTTGCCCACACAAACCCTTTGAGGCTTTTCCGTAAGGAAGCTTAGAATCCAATTACATAAGTGGGAATTGATGCCCAACTGTAGTAGTTTCATTATCAGATTCTGAGGGATGACAGTACTGAAGGCAGAACTGAGGTCTGTGAACAATAGTCTTGCGTAGCAGTTCTTGCCTTCCAAGTGGGTCAGCGTTTCATGGACTGCTAGGGAGATGGCATCCACTCTACTATGCAGTGGCGGATCCAGGAATTTGCAAAGGGGGGGGCGCAGTATAGAAAGAAGACATTTGCGGCATGTGGAAAGTAGATGAAAGCAGTGGGGGCTGTAGAAAGAGGACCAGCTAGAGCTGCACTGACAGCAGGTGTGAAAATATAGCAATGTACATTCAGCTGTACATCCTTATAGCTGTGATACTGTAAGTAGGTAACTCTCATCTAGCACGCATCAAATTTAAAGGTAGTACCAGATATTTCAAGGCATGCCTGGGAGTGATGTCTGGTCATCTATGCCAAACCATAGTCCCTTTTCATGATGATATGGCTTTACATATGCATTATGAAAGCCTAGGGAATAGTGCCGCTGAAGATGATGTGACCACAGTAAGTATTGATAATGCAGGCATTGTAACCTGGTAACCCCAGATATCCTATTAACTGGTGACTCCACTGTCTATTAAATATTTGTGCTTATCACTGGGCAGTGTAAAGAAGCTTCTGACAGTGCCATGTCTGCCTGGAAGCAAGCTTAGGAACCTCAGCTCTGATTAAAACTAACTATGACATAGTCATTGTTCACGATGCAGTCATACTTAGAAAGTCCTTCCTCTTACATGTGCAATAGGATGGAGTAAGATTATCAAACATCCTAACAAGCACAGTAAAATGACACCTGCTTAATGAAGTCTTCTCATCACCTCGTGGCACCTGAATACTGCAATATAACATTGGTATTCAATCAATGGCTAAGGGCATGGTATCATAGAGAGGAGATTCACTGCTTTTCTCTGTTTATAGAGTATTTTAATGTCAATATATTACTGAAATATGGTTCAAAATGCACATCATAGATTCCAGTGTATACCTCCTTTCACTGAATCTTGTGGCACTGAGAACTTATGTGGACATTGACTAGCAAGTGTCTATTGTTATAAGAAAGCCCTTCTATATTGCACAGCTTATAAACAAAGGGATTGTGTCTAGATCTAGGGATGTCATTGTCCCCTTTACTTTTCCCTCATTAGGCCAGTCATTGAATATAAGGCTGCATTCAGCATGTATTTGTCCAGACACATGCAGCTATTAGAACACACAGAAATAACTTACTAAATGAATACAATGCCTAAACAACATGTCCTATATGGACCGGCACAAAGCCCTTTTACTATACTTGGTATCCTACAGACTGTGAAGAGGTGACATGTGTCTGGCATATAAGGCATCCTTTGACCCAGTAATGATGGATTTACTGCACATCAGCAAGTCAAATGGCATCAGAAATACTCAGTGTAGAGATCGAAACATGTTCTGCAACATCAGCAGAACAGTTTTGAGGGACAGGTATATCTTGCAGAGAATACCACTGCTATGGAACAGATTCCACATTCACATAAAACAAAGTTCATCCCTGTCCAGTTTCAAGTACAACTTAGATCTGTGGATGGGAAACAGAAAGTTTACCCCCAGGACTACCCCCTGTACTACTAATGGACAAAAGCAGCTCCTAAATGTTTTATCGCATGCATGGGTACCCTCAAATTATCTATGGTATGATCCCAGTTATTATCATTAGGGGTAATATACAAGTAATGGCCATGGGAATGGGTAAGGCCAATCTCTAACCAAATGGGATAGGATAGTTTGAGTACAAGAATGGAAACTGGCTCACTGACATTGCATGGCCAGAACAGCATAGACTGCTGCATTGTCAAGAGATAGAAGAAGACTGTTGTTGCAACAAATTTGCTGCACTGTGCCTTGGTCATCACCGACTCAACCATTAGGGCTACAGATAGCACCAATAGGTTCATACTAGGCTATCTGCCCTAGGGCATTTATAAGCCTAGCCAGAGTGTGTTTGGCTTTCACCACCCATTTTAAATTAATTTTGCTATGCCCTTTTTCGAGGTTAGTATACTCTGCCTTTGTCTAACAGTGACACAGAAGTGATACCCGGGGTAAACCTACGATCTCCCATCCACTCATCAAGATTCCTCTTGAAGAGAGTCAATGAGGGACTCTGCCTAACCTGGACTGGGATTTTATTCCAGAGTGAAGGGAGCCTCTGGGTTATGAATCTGTCCCTCCAGCATGTCCTATTTATTTCAGTGCTGAGGTTCAAGTCTCTCGAGCGCATAGCTCGATGGGATTTGGATTTTCTGAGGTGCAGCATAGCCATTAATTCCAGGATGGACATGGCTTTATATGTCAGGCACAGATCGCTTCTGAGCAGGCGGTATGCCACTGAGTAGAGCTGAAGTTTCTTTAACCGGGCAGCATATGGCATCTGTTTGAGCCCTTTGATCCTCTTGGTGAGGTACTTTTGGGGTCTTTCCAGTTGCTGCAGGTGTCTGGTAAGGTACATCCCAAAAGGGGCATTGTACTCAATTATGGGCCTGATGAGGGATGAGTAAAGAGGCACGATGACCTCCCCTGATCTAGATGTGAATCCCTTCATGATTAGGTGGGCTATATAAAATGTTCTTCTAACCACTTTGACCAAGTGGCTGTCAAATGAGAGATTGCTATCAACTTGAGTCCCCAGGTCCCTAATTACTTCTTCTGTACTTAATGGATTACCACCTATGTGGTAATTTGTGGGCACTTTGTTTTTGCCAAAGGGGATGACTATATACTTTTTGGCGTTTAGCTTGAGGCCATGGCTCTGGCACCAGTTGTCTGTTTCTATGAGGCCCTTTTGGAGGATGCTTGTGTCGGCTGGAGAGTCTATTATGGCGCCCAGTTTGCAGTCATCTGCGAACTTGGTCAGCCACAGTCCTTCCGTGTTGGCCTGTACCTCCGTGAAATATATACTGAACAAGAGAGGCCCCAGGACTGAGCCTTGTGGGACACCACTTGTAACTGGTTTGGAGTCTGACATGGCTCCAGCAATTCTAACCATGTGGGTTCTGTCCTTGAGCCAGTTTGCAACCCATCTAGTGACATAGGGGTTTATATTTAAGGTGGTGATCTTATCTATAATGCCCGAGTGGGGTATTGTATCAAAGGCTTTTGCGAGGTCCAGGTAGGCTGTGTGGACCACCTTCCCCTCGTCAATGGCCTTGATGACTGTTTCAAAGAAATTGACCAGGTTTAAGAGGCAGGATCTGCCCTTAACAAAGCCAAACTGGGTAGGATCCAGTGTCTGTAGGTCCCCAATATCTTTATTTATGAGGTCCATGATGATTCTTTCCATAGCTTTGCAGACCAAGCTAGTCAGGCTTATGGGGCAATAGTTTCCAGGATCCGTTGAGGCACCACCTTTGTGGAGAGGGACCACTGTTGCTGTACGCCACTCTTTGGGTACATATCCTGTAGTAAGGCTGAGATTGAACAGTAGTTTTATGTTTGGGTTTAGCTCTTCTTGGAGTTCATGTAGAACACAGCCCGGGACACAGTCTGGTCCCATTGATGCTGTATTTTTTGCTTTGGAGAGGGCGGCTCTTACCTGAGCATCTGAGATATCAGGGGGGCAGCACTCTGCTGGGATAGATATTTGCCCTTTTGGTGGGGAGGGGGGGGGAGAAGTTTGCGCTGAACCTGTCAGCTAGGATGTTGGCAATGTCTGTGGGTTTGGTGTATTTTTTGTCATTTTTGGACTAATTCTGAGCATATCTGGGAATTCCCACCCAGGTTCCTAACATAACTAAAGAAAGCCTTGTGATTATCCTTAGTGTCCTGTGCAATTTTTCTCTCAAAGCTGGCCTTAGACGATTTTATGAGTGCCTGTAGTTTTTTGCTAATACTGATCAGAGATACCTTCCCTTTTTGGGATTTTGCTCTATCATGTAGTAGCTTCCTCCTTCTATTGTATAGTTTGTTTATGGCTGGGGTCCACCAGACAGGACGTCTGCCTTTTGAGGATTGGGTCTTGGTTTTATTTGGGATTGCATGATCCATGCATTCCTGAAGGTGTTCATAGAATGCGTTTATAAAGGATTCTGCGGTCTGAGCCGTATTTTCCACAGGCCCGGGGGCTTTGAATGATTCCACCTCAGTTTTGAGGAGTGTGAAATTTGCTTTAGAGAAGATTTTCACTGTGGTTTTCTGGGCAGGGGGTGGGGTCGGGATGTGAATATCCAGTGAGATTAGTTTATGGTCTGATCTTACCAGTGAGGGATACACTTCTGGTCTGGAGCATAGAGTCCCCATGTTGGAGATGATCAGGTCCAGTATGTTTTCCCCTCTTGTGGGAGTGGTAACAAGTTGTTCCATAGCATTTGAGTTTATAAATTCTAGGAACCTTTGGGCTAGGGTGCTGGAGCTAGAGTAATGCTCCCAGTCTATGTTTGGGTAGATGAAGTCACCCAATATAATGGTGTTTGGAGAGACCTTCATATTTTCCAGTGTTCTCAGGAAGGCCGAGTGGGGTTTCTGGGTTTGGGAGGGTGGTCTGTAGCAGGCTATAAACTGGAAGGCAGTTTTACCCACTGTTAGTTGTGTTTTAAGTGGGTGGGCAGGATCTTTGAGTACACCGTAGAATGATACAAGTGAATGGGCAGAAAGGACAGTGCTACAGCAACATTCATGAGGACAGACAGAGAGACAGTGTGACACAGACATTTCTTATGAGGGGGTTGCTTATTTATACATAAAAGGTTTTCCACCAGTGCTGAGCTCTGAAACATACAGCACAGCCATAACAAAGGTTCCTATGGGACAGTTGTATGTAGAATGTCCGGCAAAAAAGGAGAGCACATCATAAAAAAGAACACCTGACCATTCCTTCTAACACATATTGACAGCAAGTTTCCCCACATCTATATAAGTCTTATAAAAGCTATTATTGTTATAATGGGGAAGAGGACTGAGCCATCTCCCCTAACTACATATACATATACACACACACACACACACACACACACACACACACACACACACACACACACACACACACACACACACAAAAGCACCTTAAAGACTTCTCATTGCCTGGGCAATTGCTAGACACTGACTCTTAAGTTTCATTCCTGCACCTGTGCCTCCCAAACAAGCTTTAATATATTGTTGGACAACTGCGGCTTGTCCATACTGCTAACTGTAACCAAAACAGACAGACACACACACACACATACACACACAAACACACACACACTGCTTTATGTAAAGAGGAACTTTAGTGAAATCCATCAAAAAGTTCCTAGACACCTGACTACATGATCTCTCTTAAGTGGAATGTATTTATATATAATGCAATGTTGTGCAGCTAGTGTTCCTAGTGCAGGGACAACGTTAATTACAACAATTTTATTTTCCTATTTTCATTTATCATCCCCTTTCTGAAAATTTTAAATAAAACCTAGCATAG
Source organism: Protopterus annectens (assembly GCF_019279795.1). Classification (NCBI taxonomy): domain Eukaryota; kingdom Metazoa; phylum Chordata; order Ceratodontiformes; family Protopteridae; genus Protopterus; species Protopterus annectens. The sequence continues at coordinate 157,656,463 of NC_056725.1, read as the reverse complement.
AGGCATAAACTATACCCTACCAACCAGCAGAAAGTATACTAAAATGCATTAAAGATTCAGTGACAAAATGACCAAAATGAATCAAACCACATTGTGTAAACATTTTAATATTTTGCATTAAACCAAATCATATCAAATCCAATATTTACAGAGCTGTATTGTTAAGCATTCAAAAATAACTCTCTGAAGTAATAATTCATTGCCTGGCTTTAAAGGGAAAAACATCAGATTTGTAGTGTTGCAGACTGACACATTTTCCAGTACCAGTCCTGTTTCTTTTAACAGCATATCAATGAAAACCAGGAGCACCATCTCATGTACAAACAGACATGTCTTCCATCTTTGAACATTCAACAGAGAAGAAGCACAAAATGGTCTAGATAGACTCCTTTTATAGTTCACATGTAACTTTATATTCTTAGACAGACTCCATTTAAATCCTGTAACTTCCTTTCCATGAAACCAGCTGGATCATTGTCAAATGTGGCCCTAGGTGGGGAAACAGACCAATACATTCTGCCATACTAGTATTCCATTATTTGGCCATTTCTCATCGGTTACCATAAAACATTGTTCAAACCTGTCAGTGTGCATACTATTTTGTTCTTTACTTTTACAATGATCACAGAGATTTGGATTTAAATTAAAACCTCTCTCTCAGATTTTACAGCAAAAAGTCTGACAGCCATTTGTTGAACTAAACAAAACAGTCTCACATTGAAAACAGACAGCATGAACAACATAAACTTCTTTTCCCTTAACTCGCATTTATTGAAAATCCATCTGGAAACCCGTTAAACTATACAAGACTTTTTAGATTCTTAAGTAATCTCTAGAAACATCGTTAATTAAATCTCAGTTAGTAGAAAAAGCTAAAAAAATGTTGATACTTTTGTATCTTATACAAGAATCAGTGTAAAAGCCATAAAAGACTCAACTTTCAGCATTAGAAAATGCATCTTATTTACTTTTGTTGAATGGGGTTGT